>NC_080671.1:380143591-380410385 GCF_030247195.1 Topomyia yanbarensis
CGACTGCCGATCTGCTAGGCAAGGAGGGAACGGCAGTCCGATTCGTTTTGACACCAGATGCAAAGGAATCCTCTGCATCACTCGGTTTGCAAAATATGCAACCTATGCTCCGGACAGTCGACTATCGCGAGTGTCGTTTATATGTTAAACCGAATATAGTTCATGCAACGAGTGAACGATTTAATATTTTTCGTTTATTCTTTCCGACGATAAGCGACAATAATTGAACTATAAACTTAAACATAAAGCACACTTTAAACTTTTTTAAACGACAGACTTTAAACCCTCTGACTTTAAACTTTTTTAAACAACAGATATGCAAATACACCGGATTCTGTTTTTGCACGCACTTTTTTTGCACCGTTTTTTTGCACGACTTTTTTTGCACGGTTTTGCAAATAATACGATTTTTATGTATAAAATACCTATTTCGATATACAAGTTTAATGATTTGATCATCCCGTGAAAATAAAACCGTGCAAAAAAAATCCGTGCTATTTCGAGAAACCGTGTAAAAAAAATCCGTGTTATTTTGAGAAACCGTGCAAAAAAAATCCGTGTTATTTCGAGAAACCGGGCAAAAAAAATAATAGGCATTTAGTAACGGTAGCTGAAAATAAATGGCATTGGATATTTGCAATGCAAATGGGGATGATCTGCTAATGTGTAAAAATCGCGTATTTTTCAATTTTAGGAAATGAGTTGTTATTCAAAATTCATGTTATGGTAGTTGAAAATCAATAATGTTGGGCAATGGTTTTTATAGGATTGTATGCTTTTTAGATATCATCAAATAATATTCCGATTCATATATCACATCGCATTGGCAATGAAGCAATTGGTATATGGCCAAGTTTCCCCGGGTAGTGCCACTACACAAAGTATATTAATTTTGCTTGTTCAGTTTGATAAGCTAGAAACTGATAGCGGAGATTTTAATATGCAGGGATACGCAATACGTATTGTTTGGTCTGAGTAGATAACGACTGATGTTTCTTTTTACCAACCAATTTGTGATCTCTGATTAAATAGAGCTTTCAAAGAGTTAGGGACAGGCACAAGTCTATTTTTTTTTACTGAGATGGGACAAGTTGGCGCTGGACCTGTGGCCTTCGTCTGGTATGATCCATTCTCGTTGGTACGGATGTGTTCATGACTGGTTTGTGGATGAGTGGTCCTACTTACAAGTGAATTGATCACTTCGCTTGGGTGGAGATATATGTGAATTCTGCTAGCTGTCGAGCTTGGATATGTTAGCTGGTTCCAAGAAGATGTGCAGGACTGGCACCTACGAGAATGTTGATTGTTTCACTCGAGCTTTGGTTCTTGGAAATAACAAATCGCTTCCTCGGTGTGATATGTTCGAGTTGAATGCTCAGTGGTATAAATGTGCATTCTGTTCGAGCAGATTGAGTCGTTTGGAGGATTGGTGGTCTCCGAGAGCAGATGCGAATAACTCTGAAGTATCCAATAAAGGGAGATTGTATCTGTGGAACTGAAAAATATTGTCACTACTCTAGCTTATTGGTACATCATAACAACTACCAATATCGACTATTTAGAACAGAAATTTTCAAATTCTGTTATAAGATCGAGAAGAAATATAGCACAGTTGTAGTGAATAAAGTATTTGCGAATAAGGGCCAATACTGCTGGCATCTTTTATCATATTTATTAATAGTCGATTGATCCGCTTCAGACCTAGGAGACGAAAAAAAAAGAATAGGAACAAGACAAAAGGCGGTTCCAATTCTAAATTGGTTTAATATAGATACAGACGACTCAAACGCACTGACAGGAGAAAAATTTTCAGAATTAGACAAATTAGAGGACATCACACTTTTTGAGACACACATGCACAAAACTTTATCGTCCTCCTAAAGATCGGTGTTTAATTGGCAGATAGTCGCCATTTCGTACGATTTTGCAAAGTTTGCCTCGCGGGACGGACCGATATCCACCCGGGCACAGGTTGCAGTCGTTAAAAAAATTAGATTCGCTAAGTGTAAAGTAGCGAATTTTCAGCTTTTCAGGAAAGAATTTTTCATCAAAGTGCAGTTTTGGAAATTTTAATTGCAAAGAAAGGGTCTGTCAACATTGCAAAATGACAATTGCTGCCTCTTATCAGGAAAGAGTATATAATTAAGTAAAAGCCAAGCAATAGGCCGTTGAAAATTGACAATTTCTGACATTTCAATTGCGCAAGAGAGTCTTTGTATCAAAATGATTTTTTTTTACTTTTCATGAAAATTCTTTTAATGAGAAGATAACCATTTACATGAAAAAATCGCAAAAATGACAATTTTAATATTGTTGTCCCAGAATCGAACAATGTTTCTTACCAAACTGTATATGACCGCATACTGTTCGAAAGATCTAGTTTTCTTCGTTCAAAAAATGTTACAAAACCGAAAATCGGCTGAAAATGACAACGTAGCTAATTTTGTTGTGGCAAAGGTCCCAAAAAAATGTTTTTTTGCTTCAAAATTTCGTGTGTACATTACTTTGTATCGCATTTGCTATACTAGTTCATTTTAAAAATTTAAAATCGCTGTAGCACAGTGTAATCTACAAAAAGTTAACAAACTCTAAATAGTTGAAACATTTTACCATTTTAACTATTGCTTTTCAACGGACAATAACTTCTTTTAATGAATAAAAAAAATTACATTTTTCTTAAAAAACCTCCTCGAAAAATTAAAAAACTTCTACTGGGCACATTGACAGCCCTCTTGTGAATTTAAAATGTCCAACAGTATTCATTGTTAAATACGATAACCAAATAGCTGTTATTAAAAAAAAATCAGATTTTTTTACACGGTTTCTCAAAATAACACGGATTTTTTTTGCACGGTTTCTCAAAATAGCACGGATTTTTTTTTTGCACGGTTTCTCAAAATAACACGGATTTTTTTTACACGGTTTCTCGAAATAGCACGGATTTTTTTTACACGGTTTCTCGAAATAACACGGATTTTTTTACACGGTTTTTTTTTGCACGGAACGCATCCCCCGTGCAAAAAAAGAATTTGGTGTATTATTTTAGTGCAAAAGACAATCACTAAAAAAATAAACCGTGTCAAGCTTTCCGATAAACGTGTAAAAAAATTGCCGTTTTTTACGCAATCGATAGTTGCACGCAGGTAAGTAATTAGAATACTAAATAAAAAATTAAATGTAAAAGGATGGTGAGATCATTTTAATACGTTATCTTACAAAAATATGAAATAGACAGAAATCACCCGAAATTGAAAAAAAAAACGATAAACCTTGAGAAACACTGATAGATAAACGAAAAATGGAATGATCCTAATTCATATACTTGTTTGTAAATCAAAGATTTGCTTTTCGGTTTTGTCTCATCAGTAGCTGGCAGACCGACATGACTATCTCATACACGCTAAACTCAAAATGAAAACACTACTTGTGTGCAATTATGTTGCAATTGCCAAAAAAGTTCTATTGTATCAATTTTATTGGCTATTTTCGACGAATTTAAGGCTAAGAGACACGCAAGATATGACAACTGAAAGGCGGATAATTCGATTGTTTGGAAAACACGGTTCCATTACGGCTTCAAGGTACCAATTTGTGCATTTTACATTTTAATTTTCTTAACACTAGGGGATTACAAAAGAAGATTTTAATAACTACATTAAAAAACTAAGGAGCAATTTTTAGACTCACCTAAAACAAGTGACAATTTTAGACTACCTTGAACTACATTCAACAGAAGAACATTTGAGGATGTTTAACGACTGTGAAGATTTGTAACAGGCCCGTGCGCAGAAAATGCTCATGGGGAGGGTTTTGATTTTTCTACGTTTCTCATAAAAGAAAGGTTAAACTTTGAAGATTTTTTATGAGACCTGGAAGGCCGAGTACCAATCGACTCGGCTCAACAAATAGGGTAAATGTCTATTATCGAGAAGGAATGGAATTTGTTCGTGGTAGTGTCTGATTGGTTTGAAGTAGTTAATCCTACCGACTAAACTTAAAACTCTTGTATCTTGCCATCCTCATCTATCCGAGGCCACCATTATACCGATAAAACATTGTTCCTAAAATTGTGAATAAAGTACCATGAATTCTGGAACATTCCCGTTTTTACGCTACGAAAATAATTATTTATAATATAATTATGTTATATTATAAATTAATTATAATTATGTTCAATTTCGCTTCAGTAACGCCCTCATAACTTTTTTATTAGTGGAAATATTTGTTTTTGTTTTGTGAAATTCAGTCACGGTTTCCTTGTCATTGCCAAATTGATTTTCTGTACGAGAACTAATTCACAACTTTCATTAATCTCAGTTGACTCATAATGTTATTTATAGATAGTTCGCAAAATCAATGCATTGTCAATATTTTCTCGTGCTCTATTTCACGAAACTCGAAATTTTATTCATGAATCCATTCAATCCTCGTGATCTAATTCATGATACCTAATATATTAGACACGACTTACCATTCGTGCTCCTGAAATAGTTCACAAAATCATGAAATATTATTCATGTATTCGTGAACTCGTTCGTGTTTCTTAGTATAATAGTCACGACTGATCGTGCGTACCCGTGAAATAAATCACAAAATTTTAAAATGTTATTCATGTCGTGAACTGGTTTATTTTATCTAGTATAATAGTCACAAGTTACAATTCGTGCTTATGAAATAGTTCACAAAGTCATCAAATATTTTTCATGTAATCGTAAACAGGTTCATGATTTCTAATATATTAGTCACGATCCAATATTCGGGCTCGTGAAATAGTTTCGAAGTTCATTACATTTTATTCATGTCTTCGTGAACTGATTCATGATTTCTAGTACATAGTAATTTACGATCTATTTTGCATGAAGATATTCCTAATCATATTCAATTTCATGGAACATCGTAATGAAATTCACGTGAACTAATTTCACAAAATTTGAAGTATTAGTCGTGGAATCATTCTAGTTCCGTGCGTTTTTTCGTGAAATAATCAGCTGCTAGCGACCAAGAATGGGTACGAGCTGTAGATACAAAAAAAAACCATTATGACTATTATCGTTATTCATTTGATGCGGTTCAGTGTAATGTCTGGATAGAAAACGAAAATTGCGCTGAGCGCCGCAAATCGTGTTCGTGATATAGTTTACGGAACAAGATCCCGCGAACCAATCACACTTTTATGATCCAATTCACCTTACTCCGTGCAAAAAACCGATAGTACCCAAAAAATAGCAGATCGCGATAAGGCGAAGAGAAATTACGAATACCACGATGAATCTGCTGATATCATGTCACATTACCTCTGGTGTCAAATTAGAAAGTAAACTCTACAAAACAGAAATTACAAAAATGGTCCTGAAATCATAAACATAAATCACACAACTCGTGACAAAAATATCAAAACTCCTCCCTAGGATCCTGAAATCATGAACACAAATAAACATGAATCCCTACTCGTGACTAAAATATCACGACAACATGAACAGAAATTTTGAATACCATGACCAAGTTCCTGCAGGCATGGACATAAATCACATTACTTGTGATTGAAATATTCAAAATCGTGACTAAAATCCTGAAATTATGAACATGAATCACTTTACTCATGACTGAAATATCACGATAACGAGGATGGAAATTACGAAAATCGCGCCTAAGATCCTGAAATTATGAACATAGATCCCGCTACTCTGACATAATAATCGGATAGTAAACTCATGAATAAAATACCACGATAACGTGATAAGAAATAACAAAAATAATAGTTTTCTGTATTTTGACAGGAACGTAGTTAGAGTTATGCATTGAGGGGTACCCCCCCTCATCCTACATACATCACACACCATCCTTCCCCAAACCCCACTTCCCTATCAAGTCCCCTCCCTTCAAGCCCTTCCCGAATAAAATTTCCTAGTGCCTTCAGTATAAACTATCCTCCGGAACCCCCAAACCCTCTTTGTGGATCCGTCACCGGTTTCAAGTGTTTCAGCGTCGATACATAGAATCTCAAGTTCGTTGCTGTCGATCCATTGTATGTATGTGCAAGTCGTACTGAATATGTACATGATCTCCATTATATTAAACATAACCAGCCATGGAATCGTAGTTTGAACAAATGACAAAGGCACAATTGCACTACTAGGTGGATTAAAACAGGTTTTTCTATGTAGGCACTACTTCAGTGTGGATTGTACTCATGCTCTTTTTATTTTTTGTTAATCGTTCATATTTTTTGACGCTACTCGTTTCTTTTTATTTGCTAGCTGCTGCTGAGAATTTTCGGCGGCGGTATTTCTTCCGATACCGATGACCATTTTCGCGATCCATTTAGCTATCAGTCACCCCGACGGAGAGATCATTAGCTGTAAAATTTCTGCAGCTTACGATATCTCGATTGTCTCTGACATCATACTTTTTCCTTAGATCCCGGTACAAACCTGCTGGCCGACCTTTGCTATGTAGCTGATCTACTCACAACTGGTGCTAATATCGAAACATACCGAAACGTGAACCGGCCCAGAGATGGCGACCAATATAACTTACATCCCTTTCCAGCTACCTTCATGGGGTTTCTTCCTTGGTTTTTCAACGAATTGTTTCTAGAGTGACCGAACTCGAATAACACTACTCGCTGTATAATTTCATCCCTGAACAGAAAGTTAAGAAATTTTTGAATGTAATTCAAAACCCTCATGGGAGGTGTTTGAACCCTTAAAACCCTCCTCTTGCGCACGGGCCTGATTTGTAATTTAATGAAAGACAAGAAAGCGAAACAGATTCAAATTGGCTTGCAAGGCGGAGTGGGTAGTTAGTTGGTGTAGCTTCTTTGAAAAGATATTGATAGAAGCTAAATAAAAAGCTCCCCTAATATTCAAGAAAACAGATGCCATCTTTGTTAGCATAGGTCATTTGAATTTCGGTGAAGAGCATCGCTAGGCAATCTTTCGTCCCTTCGCCTTTGCGGAAGTCAAATTGTGTATCTGACAGCAAGCCATTCGTTTCGACCCAATTGTCGATACGGAACAGGTTCTTTTTTTCTCGAGTTATTTCCGAATATAGGAAAACATTTCAATCGGACGATGCGAGTTGCGGTCGGAGGCTGGTTTTTCCTGGTTTTTGGATGGCGTCAGGACCCAGAAAAAAAAATTCGGAGGGGGTCCGAAAATTCGATTTTAAAATGTTCATTGCAAATACGTAATTCGTAAAAACCTCATTTAAATAAAACCGGTTTTGGTGGTCGAATCCGGTTTGGAATGATTTTGAGTTTAGTACGAATTTAAAATAGAAACTATTTCAAAATTTTTCAACAAGTTAAAAAATTTCGGGGGAGGTCCGGACCCCCAGGACCCTCCCCCTGGATGGCGATGGTTCACATTTATCTCCAATTATTGAGAGAAAATGTTACTCTATAGAAATGAAATAAATAAACTCAAGAAGCGTCTTTTGGCAGAGTTTGGTAGATTCTTCAACAAGTTGAATTTGATGCTACCTTGCCCTAGGGAGGAGGTACGCGGCGCGGTAGATCTTCTGTGCTAGGGCGGACAGATCATTAGTTTCAGTTTCCCATACGTCGGGCCGTTCTTCAAAGAGTGCTCATAGATGTATCCCCCGTTAATCCGTCAATGCACCGAAGCCAGTTCTTGGCTTTCATTAAATTCTTCATTCGCGTTTCCAACGTCGCATATGGCTGACGGGTAACCCGCCGTCCCAGAAGGCTTTCTCAACGTATACTTCCGAGCACTCGTTGTCCCACCACGGATTGAGAGAATGTTTTTTGGTGTTCGCTCCGGGTACTGGTTTAGTCTGAGTTTGAATCAAGCCAGTCAAATACCGGTTCTCTTTCTCCAGAGGAAGTTTTTGGGTAGATTTGACATTGTCGGATATCGCGGCAGCATAACACTTCTAATCAATATTTCGTGTGAGGTCATACGAAATATTGATTTATTCCGATGGTTTTGAGCCGTTGGTGATTGAGACTACGAATTACAGATTGTCACTACCGTTGCACAGTGTTTTAAAACGTCGTTTTCGTGCTCAAAATTAATAGCGTCTAAACCGTTGACTTTAGATATATAGTTTGTTCCGCAGGAATATACCGTTCTGTGATTAATTCACCTATAAGGGATATACGAAATTTATTTTCCGAACTAATTAAGATAGAGACTTTGTATCTTCGGCAAAGTTGTAGCAAATGTTACTATAAAAGAAATTGCTGAAGACACCATATATCTATCTTTAGAAGTTTACGAGTTATGGAACATATTATATGGAATTAAGGGGTCTTCCTCTTTTTAGATTCAACAGATAGGAAGTTACTATGTTCGGCAAAAATATGTGTTTCGATACCGCAAATAACTTTGTGGAAGATTCCAAGTAGATACGAGAATGTCTAAAAAAGTTATTATGAAAAAACTAATTTTAAGGGGTCTTCCATATAATATGTTCCATATCTCGTAAACTACTAAAGATAGATATATGGTGTCTTCAGCAATTCTTTTATAGTAACATTTGCTACAACTTTGCCGAAGACACAAAGTCTCTATCTTAATTAGTTCGGAAAATAAATTCCGTATATCACCTATAGGTGAATTAATCACTGAACGGTATACTGCCGCTAGAAGCATAACTGTCCCATGTGCTATGGGAATCCCTATACACATGGGACAATTATGCTTCTAGCGGCAGGATACTCCTGTGGATGCGCAATCATAAGAACATCAACTTCTCCGAACAAACTATATCTCTAAAGTCAACGGTTTAGGCGCTACTAATTTTGAGCACGAAAACGACGTTTTAAAACACGTTGGGATTACAGATTGCCTTCCATGTGCAATATTACCGCAAACGAATTTCACGCCAACTCTAACAAATGTGGGTAGCACCCTCTCAGATTTTGATAAACCTTTTTGTACATGAGAACTTTGTCACAAAAAGCCACTTTTCATACGTTGTTTTTTCAAAAATGATCTAGACTACACACCTAGAAAAAATAGTGTAAATTTACGTCTCCTGACCCTGACATATACGAGCATCAAAAATGACTTAGTTTTGCATTTGATTTTAATTTTACATGACGTTTAATTTCGTAAATCATGTAATTTTACTCCACATACAGCATACATTCTGAATGGTAGGAAGTGTAATTTTATGTCATTGCGCATGCAAAGTATATGTTTCATGTAAAATGGAATGGAACACGGTAATGTTCCGTCATTTCGTAAATTACGGTTTGTTGAATTTAGAGGTGTGCGCCGATGCATTTTTAATCGGCGGCGGCGTAAGCGACATTTTTGGCCGGCGGCGGCGGCGTTGGCGGCGTCACGCCGTTGGACCCCTATCGGCGGCGGCGCGCCGGCGTGACGAATATTGACGCCTAAAAAACTAACTAAAAAAATTCTTGACAGTACCATTCCTTTCCCAAATTTTCGGTTTCTATTGCAACAGACTTCACAGCACATACAAACAAACGTTACAGATTAAAGAAAATCTAAAAAAATCATCGCCCACGATGTACTAGCGACATCTGTTGAACACATTGCACAAAATGTAATTCTCGCAACTATATCATTTTTTTTCAACTGAGGCTCCAATAGTGCCCACCCTGCTTGCCAAATGCAAGATAATAAATGAAAGGTGGAACTATTTTTACAGTTGTAAAATTTGAAGAACGAAATAGAAAAATTGTCGATGTCGCATACTACGACTTCGCATGAAATAATGATTGCAATGGACAAATTTGAAGAATGCAGAGTAACGACTGTATTTCAATGACCCATAGTAATTATTTATTATTCTATATTTGGGAAATTAAGCAACGGTAAAACAGTTTTTGTTTTGTTTCAGGAAATTAATTGTTGTTGTCGTTTCATTGTTTTTTGTTTCTATTTAGTCATCTTTACCGTAAACCCGGAGGCAATTGACAGCTCCCATATATTGAATTCATAAGCAAATTTTGGGGTGATTTGGTGATGTCATGGCGACTCGAATGGAGCAAAATTTGAAAAAGGCGCATCCCATTTATTATTTTCCATATCTGTGGAAAATAATCAATTTAAGCATTTCTACCATTTCTTTTTACTGCTAGAATTCTGATTAAAACACAAATTCTATTCAAAACGAATTGTTAAGCTTGGTGGTGATGTACTTTCATTGGCAAAAATGTTTTTCATTTACATTTCTCGAGATGAAAAGCACCAATGATTTAACGATTTCAAACTTCACACAACAAGAAAACCAAAACATGTTTAGGAAGGATCTCTTAAAGGTTGTTAAAAACAACGACTTCCAGCTAAATATATAATAAGATTGATGTAACTTTGCTGACGGGTTTCAGTTAGGGATAAATTTATTCTCTAATAATAGTTTTCTTTATTCATATTTTGGAATAAGCTTTTTCTAAATGTTGTTCTAGTCGTATTGACGGCGTTCATAACACACGTAACGAAACACGCTTTTCTTTTGAAACTTTTTCGTTTTGTTGCTCGTGGTACTCATACAGAGAAGGCATACTAGCGCCACTATCAAATCGGTGGTGCATATATGAAACAAGCACTATATGTCAAGTTGTCCCTGGGTTGTTTACCGTCGCTCTTTTAGAATCCCGCAGATATCAGGTACCCTAAAACGAAGCGTTTTTATTGGCATTACTGCGCAGAAATGTCACTTGTAATGATCGTGTAAGGACACCTTTCAAGGTAGACCCATTACTTCATTTTCCAGGCTGGTGGTTACTTTTACTTCTTGTAAGTACAAAATCGCCACGATGATAAGGAATCCGATTCCCTGGCACTACATTTTTTACAACGTACGATCTGCTTCTATTATCTTGAGTGCAAAGTATGCTCGATGTGCTGGAATCATACAGATCTACACCCTGACGAAACCTAAATATACAGTTACTATCAATCATAATCATTCCACGACTTGACGTGTTAGCTCCTGTTAGGTTGAAACTGATCACTAAACAAGTCTGATTGAAAATGGTCTTTAGTTTTCGTAGCATCTGCACCCCGCCAATTTCTCCAGCAGTTCCGGGGACCAACAAATTCTAATCCATTGCATACATTCGATACACCGAATCAATTAAATTACTAACATCCTGTTATATGCTTACTCACCGATCGCCATCGTGTTGTAACTTAAGAAATGGCTGTGAACAACTCCCACCTTGGGCACTTCGACAAGAAGAAATTTAACATTTCCGGCCCATATTGTTTGTTTTGGTTTGCATGAGATTAAAAAGACCGTAATGTTTTCGGGTGGGTGCGGAAACTAAGTAACGCATTTAGCTCTGTGTCAAAATCTCTTCACTAACGCAACCGATTTGTAATTTAAATCGACCGTTTTTTCTACCAGTGATGAAAATTCATCTCGTGTTACGTCTTATTTGTCTGTGATACCGGGCTGGTGCAACTGACACTGAAAATCTTTCTTAAGTGGGGCTAGATCACACGATGATAGTTTATAAGACTAGAAATCTTACCCTCTGCATCGCCACATCTGTGCACCAGCATCGCGAAAAGTCAAGATCACTTTGCTCAACTATTCTTCGAGAAAATTTTTTTAAAATAGATCACGATTCAATCAATTATAAATAAACCTCGTATTGAAAATAATTTTTGTGTTTTCACAAAACTAGTTCACGCAAAAAAAGATGACATTATACTCAAATGTTTAGTAGGTGGTTGTGTCTGAATATGTTTAATATTTTTATGATTCTAATTCACAACTCGATGAAACATTGATTTGTATTAACTTTATTGACTAAAATAGTCAAGAATTGAACGACGTGCAACGATTTTCGTAAATTCTTGTCGTGTTATCGTGATATTTTAGTCTTGAGCTTACCGTCGGATTTTTTACACAGAGTCACGTGTCTTATAGTTTTCTAAATTATTTCACGGACATGAATTGTGGCTAGGTAATGTATTTTGCTCAGCGCAGTTTCATTTAATTCCGAACATTTCTCTGAATTTTAACAAAGGAATTAGAGGGTTGCAGGTCCTAGTAATTACTTTGTATCTAATGCTCGTGCCTATGAGACTGGTTGCTAGTAATTGTACACAATAGCTCACATAGAAATTTCAAAGCCAAAAAGCAGAGCGAATAATCCATGAATAATAGTCTGAGTTCCTTGTAATTGTTTATGTAAGTATAATAAGATTATATGGAAAATTAATTACTTCATGAATTAAATCATGAACAGTTTCACGAGCTCGACTGGTGAATCGTGTGTAGCATATTAGGAATTAAGAATCGGTTAAAAAATCAATGAATAATACACTGCGTTCCAGTGAAATTGATCACGTGCAAAGATTAGGATCAGGCACATAATCGTAAATTTCAAGCATATATATCTTGAAAGTGGAAGTTTTTTTTATTTGTGGACCATTTCACGCACACGAATGGTGAATTGAAACTTATATGCTCACAATCATAACCAGTTGACGAAGCAAGAATGGATCTTTGAATTATATAACGAGTGTCGTGTAATGGTTTTCGAGAAAATATCAAGATTCATTTAATTTTGTAATCCAATTGACGACCACTAATACCAAATAATGATCAATATGTGATAAATCATGAATCAGTTAACGTCGTATATTCGGTCCATAGACAATGTTCCTAGATTTGTGGATAAAATTATGAGTCAACAATTTTAGAGTTCGCGAATTGTCGGCGCGGGAAAAATGCATCGGCGGCGCGCCGCCGACCTACCGTTCGGCGTCGGCGTATGTTAAAAATTACCGGCGGCGGCGGCGTGGCGCGGCGGCGCACAGGTCTAGTTGAATTATGTCATGTTTTCAATTACGTCAACGATAAAATTCAGATTTTTTTGGTGTGTATCTTTTGAAAAGTATCAAACTTTTTTTTTGTAATTTTTTTTCAAATGGCTATAATCTAAAAATGACAAATTCTACAAAAAATGCTGCAGGAGTGATTTTCACAAAATTAGTCAAATTTTTGATTAAAAATATTGAAAAAATTCTTCATCGAGTCATATACTGAAAAAAATCGATTTTTGAAATAAGACGATTAACAAAAAATCTTTGATTTGAATGGAATTTTGTTCCAAGGTAGGTAATTATGTTCCCTAGCTACCGTCGAAAATTCAAGTTGGGCACTTCCAAGAAAAAATCGATTTAATCCACCTAGCAGTGAGATGAGCCATTTCTTACACATATTACTGTTCGATCATTCATTAGTTTGCAAAACTCATGCGAAGAAGGCACCCAACTAGAGGTGGGATGAAAACAGTTTCTAGTCCTGCACGAATAAAATCTCGAATGGACTAAATAAATAATAGAAAATCAATAAAAGGAACAAAATGAAAAAAAACGAAAAAATGAAATAAAAGATGTTTAAATTCATGAATTGAGTAGAATGATTAATGTAAATCAAAATTGAAAAATACACGAATCAAATAAGATTAGCTCATTAAATGAAAATTTAGACTATATTTGAATATAGTTTCTTATAACTATATTCAAATATAGTATAATAGAATAGAATAGAATAAATTGACTTAAACTAACAAAGTGAATGAAATAAATAAAAGGAATGACTAAACATGAAAGTTAAAGAGATGAACTAAATGAATCAGATGAATCAAAAGAATCAAATGAACTAAATGAATCAGATGAATCAAAAGAATCAAATGAATCAAATGAATCAAATGAATCAAATGAATCAAATGAATCAAATGAATCAAATGAATCAAATGAATCAAATGAATCAAATGAATCAAATGAATCAAATGAATCAAATGAAGCAAAAGAATCAAATGAATCAAATGAATCAAATTAATCAAAAGAATCAAATGAATCAAATGAATCAAATCAATCAAATGAATCAAATCAATCAAAACAAACAAATGATTCAACTGATTCAAATGAATCAAATGAATCAAATGAATCAAATGAATCAAATGAATCAAATGAATCAAATGAATCAAATGAATCAAATGAATCAAATGAATCAAATGAATCAAATGAATCAAATGAATCAAATAAATCAAATGAATCAAATGAATCAAATGAATCAAATGAATCAAATGAATCAAATGAATCAAATGAATCAAATGAATCAAATCAATCAAATGAATCAAAAGAATCAAATGAACCAATGAATCAAATGAATCAAATGAATCAAATGAATCAAATGAATCAAATGAATCAAATGAATCAAATCAATCAAATCAATCAAATCAATCAAATCAATCAAATCAATCAAATCAATCGAATCAATCAAATCAATCAAATCAATCAAATCAATCAAATCAATCAAATCAATCAAATCAATCAAATCAATCAAATCAATCAAATCAATCAAATCAATCAAATCAATCAAATCAATCAAATCAATAAAATCAATAAAATCAATCAAATCAATCAAATCAATCAAATCAATCAAATCAATCAAATCAATCAAATCAATCAAATCAATCAAATCAATCAAATCAATCAAATCAATCAAATCAATCAAATCAATCAAATCAATCAAATCAATCAAATCAATCAAATCAATCAAATCGATCAAATCAATCAAATCAATCAAATCAATCAAATCAATCAAATCAATCAATTCTATCAAATCAATCAAATCAATCAAATCAATCAAATCAATCAAATCAATCAAATCAATCAAATCAATCAAATCAATCAAATCAATCAAATCAATCAAATCAATCAAATCAATCAAATCAATCAAATCAATCAAATCAATCAAATCAATCAAATCAATCAAATCAATCAAATCAATCAAATCAATCAAATCAATCAAATCAATCAAATCAATCAAATCAATCAAATCAATCAAATCAATCAAATCAATCAAATCAATCAAATCAATCAAATCAATCAAATCAATCAAATCAATCAAATCAATCAAATCAATCAAATCAATCAAATCAATCAAATCAATCAAATCAATCAAATCAATCAAATCAATCAAATCAATCAAATCAATCAAATCAATCAAATCAATCAAATCAATCAAATCAATCAAATCAATCAAATCAATCAAATCAATCAAATCAATCAAATCAATCAAATCAATCAAATCAATCAAATCAATCAAATCAATCAAATCAATCAAATCAATCAAATCAATCAAATCAATCAAATCAATCAAATCAATCAAATCAATCAAATCAATCAAATCAATCAAATCAATCAAATCAATCAAATCAATCAAATCAATCAAATCAATCAAATCAATCAAATCAATCAAATCAATCAAATCAATCAAATCAATCAAATCAATCAAATCAATCAAATCAATCAAATCAATCAAATCAATCAAATCAATCAAATCAATCAAATCAATCAAATCAATCAAATCAATCAAATCAATCAAATCAATCAAATCAATCAAATCAATCAAATCAATCAAATCAATCAAATCAATCAAATCAATCAAATCAATCAAATCAATCAAATCAATCAAATCAATCAAATCAATCAAATCAATCAAATCAATCAAATCAATCAAATCAATCAAATCAATCAAATCAATCAAATCAATCAAATCAATCAAATCAATCAAATCAATCAAATCAATCAAATCAATCAAATCAATCAAATCAATCAAATCAATCAAATCAATCAAATCAATCAAATCAATCAAATCAATCAAATCAATCAAATCAATCAAATCAATCAAATCAATCAAATCAATCAAATCAATCAAATCAATCAAATCAATCAAATCAATCAAATCAATCAAATCAATCAAATCAATCAAATCAATCAAATCAATCAAATCAATCAAATCAATCAAATCAATCAAATCAATCAAATCAATCAAATCAATCAAATCAATCAAATCAATCAAATCAATTAAATCAATCAAAAGAATCAAATGAATCAAATGAATCAAATGAATCAAATGAATCAAATGAATCAAAAGAATCAAATGAATCAAATGAATCAAATGAATCAACTGAATCAAATGAATCAAATGAATCAAATGAATCAAATGAATCAAATGAATCAAATGAATCAAATGAATCAAATGAATCAAATGAATCAAATGAATCAAATGAATCAAATGAATCAAATGAATCAAATGAATCAAATGAATCAAATAAATCAAATAAATCAAATGAATCAAATGAATCAAATGAATCAAATGAATCAAATGAATCAAATGAATCAAATGAATCAAATGAATCAAATGAATCAAATGAATCAAATGAATCAAATGAATCAAATGAATCAAATGAATCAAATAAATCAAATGAATCAAATCAATCAAATCAATCAAATCAATCAAATCAATCAAATCAATCAAATCAATCAAATCAATCAAATCAATCAAATCAATCAAATCAATCAAATCAATCAAATCAATCAAATCAATCAAATCAATCAAATCAATCAAATCAATCAAATCAATCAAATCAATCAAATCAATCAAATCAATCAAATCAATCAAATCAATTAAATCAATCAAATCAATCAAATCAATCAAATCAATCAAATCAATCAAATCAATCAAATCAATCAAATCAATCAAATCAATCAAATCAATCAAATCAATCAAATCAATCAAATCAATCAAATCAATCAAATCAATCAAATCAATCAAATCAATCAAATCAATCAAATCAATCAAATCAATCAAATCAATCAAATCAATCAAATCAATCAAATCAATCAAATCAATCAAATCAATCAAATCAATCAAATCAATCAAATCAATCAAATCAATCAAATCAATCAAATCAATCAAATCAATCAAATCAATCAAATCAATCAAATCAATCAAATCAATCAAATCAATCAAATCAATCAAATCAATCAAATCAATCAAATCAATCAAATCAATCAAATCAATCAAATCAATCAAATCAATCAAATCAATCAAATCAATCAAATCAATCAAATCAATCAAATCAATCAAATCAATCAAATCAATCAAATCAATCAAATCAATCAAATCAATCAAATCAATCAAATCAATCAAATCAATCAAATCAATCAAATCAATCAAATCAATCAAATCAATCAAATCAATCAAATCAATCAAATCAATCAAATCAATCAAATCAATCAAATCAATCAAATCAATCAAATCAATCAAATCAATCAAATCAATCAAATCAATCAAATCAATCAAATCAATCAAATCAATCAAATCAATCAAATCAATCAAATCAATCAAATCAATCAAATCAATCAAATCAATCAAATCAATCAAATCAATCAAATCAATCAAATCAATCAAATCAATCAAATCAATCAAATCAATCAAATCAATCAAATCAATCAAATCAATCAAATCAATCAAATCAATCAAATCAATCAAATCAATCAAATCAATCAAATCAATCAAAGCAATCAAAGCAATCAAATCAATCAAATCAATCAAATCAATCAAATCAATCAAATCAATCAAATCAATCAAATCAATCAAATCAATCAAATCAATCAAATCAATCAAATCAATCAAATCAATCAAATCAATCAAATCAATCAAATCAATCAAATCAATCAAATCAATCAAATCAATCAAATCAATCAAATCAATCAAATCAATCAAATCAATCAAATCAATCAAAAGAATCAAATGAATCAAATGAATCAAATGAATCATATCAATCAAATGAATCAAATGAAACAAATGAATCAAATGAATCAACTGAATCAAATGAATAAAATGAATTAAATGAATCAAATTAATTAAATTAATCAAATCAATCATATTAATCAAAATAATCAAATTAATCAAATTAATCAAATTAATCAAATTAATCAAATTAATCAAATTAATCAAATTAATCAAATTAATCAAATTAATCAAATTAATCAAATTAATCAAATTAATCAAATTAATCAAATTAATCAAATTAATCAAATTAATCAAATGGATCAAATTAATTTAATGAATCAAGTTAATAGGGGAATCCGGGGCTATTAGAACAGTGGGGGTAATTCGGACCCCCTCGATTTCTTAGTAAATAGCAAGACTTTCTGACTATTGCACATATTCGTGGAACCGCTATTCTGAAACATTAATTTTGGGAGCTGAAGTTGATTCTTTGTTCTTTGTAGAAAGGAGATACAACGTTTTTCGTTGTTTTGCCATTCTCAAAACAAAAATCATTATAATGGAAAAATCGTGATTAAAGCAACAAATAAAAGTGAAAAAATAAAAGGTAAGTGTTTTGGAAAGCGTGAGGCTCCTATTTTATGGAATGATTTTTGTTTGGGTGAAATCAGAGATATTTTCGAGACGCTCACCACGTTTGTGCGATATGAGCGTACGGGGCTATTCAGACCCCCTATTCCGTCAACCACCGTTCAGCGGCTTGCGGCTGCGCACACCATTGCACACGCCACAGCAAAGAAAATACATGGGCCGCCAATAGACAGCTGTGACATACCAGATTAAGTTTTGTAAAGCAATTTATTTATTTTTTGCTTCTTAAAGAGTGTCTCTTGTAACTAATTCATAGGTAAACATAATTCCATTGTAAACAAATTAAAGAAAAATGACAGTCTGAATTGCCCCGTAGGGAGGTCCGAATTACCCCTACATTGTAAAAGGATGGAAAAACGTAAAGGTTGGCGAAGCGTCACCTAGCGCTGCCATTGAGTGGTGCAAATGAACCTTTTATGGCACCAAAATGTAGCTGAGGTTTCAAACTAACAATTAGGACTTTTGACCGGTAACTTTTTTCACATTTATCCACATTAAAGGGCGATTTGCTTAAGTAGGTCCGAATAGCCCCGGGTTCCCCTACTATAAATCCAATGAATGAAATGAATCATATGAACAAAATGAGCTCAGTTGATAATATGAAAAAAGAAGAAAATGAGCAGAATAAAATGCACTGATTAAAATGAAAAATTAAAGATGTTAAAAGGCTATAAATCAAATATTTGGATGAAATGAATAAAACTGAAAAAATAGTCAAATTATTAAAATAAAAAAACCGAACAAAGCATAAGCATAAGCATAAGAGATCGCCCGTAGTTGCTACTCCGTTATTGACCAGAACCAAATTAGGTTGCAAAATGTTCATTGGAACAACATGCTTGGGAATAACATGATGAGCCACATTGTACAATCTATTCTGATCCCTGCATGCTGATCAATACCGACGCCGGCCGCATCCGAATGCAGATCTTCTGGGAAAGGAAGGAATGTTAGTCCGATACATGTTGCTACTAGAGACCGAGGAATCCTCTGCATCTCCACATGTATCACGGGAAGGGGAGAGTTGTTAGTAAGTGTGCCAATAGCATTATCATGTAATAATTGCTCTGGGCAGCCGGCTGCCGAGAATTCGGGAAATTTATCATTTGTTGTATTCATACGATTAGCAAAATAAGCAACTTGAACTCCGGATAGCGGCTATAAGGAGCACTGCTTATATTTTTTAATAATATTCAATCACGCGACGAATTTTTCGTGGTTTCTATCGTGTCAGTACTGATTTTACCCGGCGATCGCTTGAATAAAATGAGGAATCTTATACAGAATGTTCATCAGACTCTTCCATAGGTATCGCGGAGTTGGTGGTTTGGAAGGGAATAGGGTCTAGGATTCGCTCCAAGCAAGCGAGGCGACCTGTAAAGCATAGTTTATTAGGTAGTAGTTCAGTTGGTTTTCAAGAAGTTCGCTCGAAAAATAAGATCTTGTTTAGTTTTTGGTTCTTTTAAAATCTGGGTAGCCGGCTACCGAGAGTATCCTATGTTTTCTAAACAAAAGCAATTTCACATCCACACAGCCGATCGTGGGAATATTGCCTAGAAAAGCCAATCTTATCTGCATAATGTGCCGGATCACTATTTATTGCGACAGTATTCTGACAAATTTCACTATTCCTTCTCGACGATATATTTATTGGGTTGAACACTACCGAGTGATAACACGTTATAAAAAAGTTATGATAGCTCTAGATGCTATAAATCAACGAAAGTATTTCCTATTTCTAATATCGGATTGTTTGTGAAATACACCTATACGCACGATTATATCGAACATTGATGAAAAATACAGAGGATCGTTAACCTGATGCACGGGCTTGTTACCAATAACGGAACTCGAAATTAGATTCATTAAAACAGACGCGGCGAATTTTCAGTACGTATTGACCCGCGATCATCGATACTAGTCAAATTAAAGTCTTATTGGAGCTGCTTTCCGAACAACTTTTACGGTATCATTTTCTCGGCTAGATCTGTTCGCATTCGGCTACTATCGGTAGAAGGCTGATAGCTCCCAGTCGTCGCCGCTCTAAGGACCAAATGTCATCAAAAGACAGACTCGCGTGGAGGCATGAGATAGAATTGAAAGCTAACCAACGAAAATGACAGCAAAACGGTTATTCTTCGTGCTGACATAACTGAAGGTAATTGCCAACCGGTCCCCGATCCCTCTCGCGAATTGTAAATTCTCAAACCTTATACATGATTGAAGTCATCATTCCACTCAAATAAGGCCATGTGTTTTCCCTAAGCACATTGAATGCTATGTGGATCAGTTCCCCCGTTGGTAAAGCAAAGCCTAAACAAACATAGAAATTAGTTTGCTCAGTCCAAAGAAAAGTTGGCCGACCGGCAGAGACGTGTTCCCTTACAGCGCCATCACATCAACGAACACCCAAAATTTACATGCGACAAAATATCTGCAATCCTGAATATAAAAGAATCAAAACCTCTACTCATTTGCAATAAAATAAGAAAGTAAAAAAAACAGTTGAATACCCAAGACGGCTCATTTTCAAAGATAGCACCGCCGATGAAACACCCAATAAAAAAAAAATAGGTGACAAGGGATGCGGACGAAATTAGCTGAGCACCGACCGGCTGGTTTGCCACCTATTTTTCGGGCGAAGAATTTTGGGGCGACACCTGGTAGTCGCTAGTCGCTGGTGAAACGCCAATTGTTTGAATATGTCATTTCTTCTTATTGCCATATTTTTTCACTTTTCGGATCGAATTTTTTTCTCTGAAAAACCATTTTGCACTATTTTTCATTAAAATAAAAAAAAAAAAATAAAAAAAAATAAAATAAAATAAAATAAAAAAAAAACCGAACAAAATGTATAAACTGGGAAAAATGAAAAGAATGCAATGAAAACAGTGAACAAAATAAGTGAAATGAATGATATGAGTAAAATGCACGAAAAGAATAAACTGATCAGAGTGAATCCGAAGAATGAAACGAATAAAATAGATAAAATGAACGCAGATGAACAAATCCTTTGAAATGCATCTCACCGATTGTTTATAGACCAAATGAACCTAAAGATATGAATAAAAGTTAATAATTGATGATTTTTTTCTATGGAAAATTTTCCATGCACGATTATGACACGTTATACAAATTTTGTCATCAATACACGCCTATGACACGAGTGAGCGCGACTTTTGTTTATATTCATAGTAAAAACTCGCAACATAGTCAACCGATCTTCGTAATATTTGAGAGGTTAATACAGAATAGATAGAAGCATCAATTGTCTTCTTTGGATTGTTTATACCATTTATAAGTTTCAAGATATTCAATATCAAACTTTAAAAATCGTTTTTCTCGAAATGTGCTAAATGGCGCTTGTCATAAGATAGCACAACAGCGACGGATTGCTGGTGTTCTTTACGGCCCGACCTTCGACGGGAGAATGAACTCGCTCGAGGAATGATATTCTTTAAATAGTCGAAGATGACGTCATTCATAGAAGCGTAGTGTGCTGGCCCACTGCAGGGTGCTCAAATCTGTCGTACGAGACGCTATAGCTACGATGCTACTTGTTTGGCAAAAGACTGCAACTACTGATTAACATAGGCACGGACCACATTGCCCACTCTGCCTGAGAAATATGCCTCACAAATTGCAATTTTCCCTTCTTTCGTGAACTTTTCAATTATGTAGATTTTCAAACGACTGCTTTTATTACAGAAATATTACACTATTACCAATATTTAAGTTAGGCGTTTTTCAAGCGGTAGGTATATAAATAATTAAAACCCATTCAGTAATATTTTTTTAGAATGACACCTAGCCCCAGATAGTGGAGTAAGACAAGGAGGATTCGGGTAGGGTTTCCAAACGCCTGAGTTTAGCGCCAGATGACGAAGTCGTCTGCCGGGATTACAGATTGGTTTGCCATGGCTAGCTGAATTTCCCAGGAATCAGGAATCAGATTATATTGGCTCAAATGGCACGTTCCCCGTAAATAGTCGGGGATTTGTGCCTCCATTCCAATTCTCTCAGAAAAACCTTTCCTTCCCCAGAGTTCTCTCCCAAACAACGAATTGTAAATGCCTGGTTTCTATTACTCAAATCCCTTTATTTTTTATTGTCCAAATTTAACTGACAATGGATGGAGAATTTTGTGGTAATGACCCGCTAATAGTTGGCACCGAAGGCCGCAAACATGCCCCAGCCACTATGGTGGCATTAGGAAGTCCAATCGCCATCGAACAGGAGCGGACGCCCTGCGAAAAAGCCTCTGATCCGTGAGATTGTGCAGGACTTCAAAACCGATCTTCGCTTTCAGAGCTAAGCCGTAATGGCCCTCCAAGAAGCCAACGATGCCTACCTGGGCGGATTGCTCGAGGATACGAATTTATGCACCATCCACGCCAAGCGAGTAAACTTCCTGGTAAAATACATTTATTTATTTATTTATTTATTTATTTATTTATTTATTTATTTATTTATTTATTTATTTATTTATTTATTTATTTATTTATTTATTTATTTATTTATTTATTTATTTATTTATTTATTTATTTATTTATTTATTTATTTATTTATTTATTTATTTATTTATTTATTTATTTATTTATTTATTTATTTATTTATTTATTTATTTATTTATTTATTTTTTTCCTTTTTTTATTTCGACCATGTTAGTCACATTTTCTTTATTACATTTTAACGACATTCAATTAGCTAGAGATTACTGGGCAGGGAAAGTTATGAAAATTAGAGCCATAGTACTCAAGTGAGAGCAAGGATGTGAAGTAAACAGATAGGAAAATTAGAAGTGGCAGGGTCATTAGACAGGCTTAATATCGTACGGGCTTAATCTTCGTCTTCTGTTAATGAGGGTCGAGTTTAGGCAGTATAACTACAAATCACCCGATTTCACTAACATGTGTCCTGATAAAGGTAGACGTGTCTATCTTTACTGTGACTTTATTTATTTATTTATTTATTTATTTATTTATTTATTTATTTCTTTATTTATTTATTTATTTATTTATTTATTTATTTATTTATTTGTTTATTTATTTATTTGTTTATTTATTTATTTATTCATTCATTTATTTATTTAATTATTTATTTATTCATTTATTTATTTATTTTGCTTATTTATTCAGTTATAAAAGCCCGCTGCAATGGATTCTCAGAACTCCCTCTTCCGTATGCACTCCACCTCAATCTTTTCAAAGTATCAATAGTTAACAAACAAACCAAACAATTTAAACTAAAACACTGCTTAAATTTAACACTTATTAGGCATTAGTTTACATATCATATGGTGTAGTACATTCATAATATTTATAAAGATCTTAAGCTAGCTGTATTAAGTATGAGAAAGGACGCACGAAAACAATTTCTTCAGAGCAGAGTGAGACAAATGAAGTCTTGTTAAGTCATGGAACAACAGGTGAGCCTCTCCTTTTTCGTTCATTTTTGTTTGTTTATTAAAATATGGTTAGATCCAGGGACGGATCCAGAAAAAAATTGGGAGGGGTCCGAAATTTCGATTTTAAAACGAACATTGTACAGTTCGTAATACGTAATAATCTTATTTCATGAATATCAATTTTGTTGGTCAAATTTGATTTTGAATGATTTTGAGTTTAAAACTAATATAAAATTCAAACTCATTTAAAATTTCTCATCAAGTAAAATAATTTCGGTTTGGGTCTGGACCCCCAGGACTCTTTCGCTGGATCCGCCACTGACTAGATCTTATTCATATTAGTGATACGATAGTGGTGTTTACTGTAAAGTAATTTAAGCAAACAGTGTGATAAAAACTGCTTTTTTCATTTCCGATTTCCGTAGCGTTCTCATTTCAACCGTAACTTCTTCACAAGCAACTACAACTTCTGAAGCCCTTCGAGTAAGCTATTTTAATATTCCGTTTGAAAACACAGCAAATTTATAACGAACTACTCTGCGTTTACATGATCCAATTTGGTTCCGTATGCCTGACGCTAGAAGCCTGTCCCGAAATGTTACGCCAGCGTTCGGTCCGAAATGGAAACCAACAACACCAGCCCCGTAGCCGTATCATCCTCAACCTCCCCGGCAACGGCAACTCCATCGCATCATAGAGTTTTTCACTCACTTTCAGAAATCAATCTTTCAAAGATTTTCCTCTGCCACTTTCCTGCTGCTCTGCAGTCTGGGTGTGCAATTTCTTTTTGGTGTGTATACTGAAAGACGTTCATCACCGGCCATCGCATGGTGGTTTTAGCAGCTGTGTACTAGATAAAGCGGGTTGGTTGGCCTGGTTGGAGGGGTAGTGGGGAGAGAACCTTGAATGCAACAGCATCCGCCACAGGAAGCATCTTCTTTCTGATACGAGCCAGCCAGCTGAAGATTGCATTTGTCGAGTGTCTTGTGAAGATCGTTAGACGTTTTCCTGTTCCTTGGCTGGGGTTTTTCGTACGGATCGGTGATTTCGAGGTTGTGCGCTGCGCTGCACTGCGCTGGTGCCGGGTGGTGAGGAGGCCGGTTCAAAGAAGAAAGTCACTCTTTCTGTGTGCGAGGAGAGGCCGGGAGGGGGGAAGTGAAAAGACGAGCTTTTATTTTACTTACTAATGATAAGACTTATTTCCTCTTTGTGTGCTGTTGCTGTGTAGGCTCCCTGGCCAAGGGAAGGAGGATTCGTTCTTTCGGAAGCTTTCCATTCAAGATGGTTCCTTTCGGTCAGTCTTTTGCTTTTCAAGGAATTGTGTAAAAGTTTTCCCTGTACGATGCCGGGAATGAATTCTACGCAATACAGAGTGAGCAAATTGGTTAATTGGATTGTGAATTAAGTATGAGTTATTTATCAAAACTGCAGACCATTGGTTGTGTAACAATTTTCTTTTTGTATCATCTGGAATGTTTCAATATAGTTCGATTATTACGTTCACTCTAAAGTAACATTTCATTTCTTCCAAATCCGACACTATCTTAGTGACAGGACAAAGCTAGCGGCCAAAAAAGTTTCATTTGTTATTCAAAACTCGGTCCCCAGTGTCTACCAACATTTAACTACCACCAAATATGTTGCGAGCTTACACAATAAACACAATAGATCGAACGAAATGCCAGACAATCGTAGATTTGCTCAATTAAAAGTTATCAACAATCCAGAACTGCTGGTTGATGATGGTGGATGTCGGCCAGAAGTGTTGGGAATCATTCATCTCGTCCATACAAATCACCGTTAATTTCAATTATCGACCAACCCGCAGCCGATGGCTGACAAGCAAGTGCATACCGAGCAGCTGGGCTGTTCTGACTGTTGCATCATAAATGCTGTAACCGATGATACTGCAGCTAATGCGGTACAAGTTGCTGGATGGTTGCTAGTCAGACACAATCTGGTGAACGAACGCAATGGTTCTCGGATCCCAACGGGGCCGGCTGATATGTGAGTGTTAATTATGTAGTTCGGAATATGCAACTGCGCAAACATTGGGAAATGATGAGGGAACTGCATATTTGTGAATGATGCTGCTGCTGCTGCTAAAGTGATTGAAAGTCATAAATTCATTACAGGATTGCCTCCTCCTGAAGGGGTGCTAGTGATTGGGAGCGAATGAACCAAAACTGTCAGTTTAACGAAGGTGGAGGGACTCTCGTTTGCTTTGGAGATAATTCGCCGTTTATCAGTGGGAAATCGGTTAATTATTGATCTGCTTGTCAGACTTAATGGAATGACGTTTATGTGTGAAATATGCGAATATGTGGTTGCACTAGATTAAAAGACTTCATGGAAGATAAAAACGTCGACTGGAGCGGATAATTTAAAATGTATAGATTTTTTTACAGTAAATCCCATTTCGAATGGGATTAACAACCCCGCCAGTTCTTTCGAGAGTTTATTGAAGTTATAATACATTTACGCCTTCGAAAATTTTGTGCAAAAGTAGCAGGTATGTCCATGCCAAACTGGAGGCGGTGCACGGTGCCGGTGAGGAAGATTTGCGACTGTCATATAACAGTAGGACATTCAATTTTGGCTTTATTTTCAATGCAAAACAAAACCATCTTACTTCAACGTTTCCTCTCAAATTCTAATATTACGATTGATTTAGATTGTTTCGCCCTTTTCATATAGAAAGATTATGCGATATTCATGGACCTAATCCCGGCCGGAGGGCCGAGTGTCATATATCATGCGACTCAGTTCGTCGAGATCGGAAAAAGTCTGTATATGTGTGTGTTTTTTAAGAAAGCAAGATATAATGTACCAAAACCAGCCATTAAACCCGCTAAAACAGCTACTCTTGCACGGAGCCTGATTCCTCCCCGGCACTACCCTCCGACATTACTTCGGGGAGCGTTGTTTTATGTGTACAGCACACACACTCCAACCCAACTACTTAGTAGTTAGTTCATTCAGTAGGGTTACATAGGGTTCGTCGCGGTTGCGGTAATTACCGCAACCGCGCGGTATTTACCGCACCCGCACCGCGAAATCTGCGGTGCAGTGAGACACTTTATCCCGCAGATGCGGTGCGGGAAAGAGCTTTTACCGCGCGGTTTAACCGCAACCGCACCGCAAAAAAATGATAAAGTAATAATTTTGATTATTCTAAATTGATAAACAGACTGCTATAACGAAAGAAAATCTAGCTGTGTCCGAAATATTTTGACGCTATTGTTTTTACGACATATTTTGGACTAGTTATTTTATACTTCTAAGTAAAACTTCACAAACTAACCATTTCAAATACAAGAACCCAATAGAGACAAAATTATTAGATAATTTAAAACAATAAATTTGTACTCTTAAATCCTATTTAAAAGTGCATCACTTCTCCCGATTTCTGTTGGAAATCGTGGAATTATGAACCGTTTTCGATATCAATTTTTCAACTGTGAATTTTGACTAATTTAATGGAATTAGAGAAGAACTAATTATGCTAGGACTTAAACACAACCCTCTTCATCAAACCAAACGAATTTGGAGTAATTGGCAGTAAAGGATACAAATGTATGAAAGCGTCCAAAATAAGGAGGGATCCAAATTAGGATGATTATTCTATCATTCGTTCATCAACATCGTATTTCTATCTTCTTTGATTGCTGTGTAAATTCAATGTGAATTTTCTGCAGTCAATTTTATTGGACTCTTTCTCAAAAAGTATGCTACATAACTTATTTTGCGTACCTCCATTCAAATTTACTATAATTTTCTACCAAACTAAGTCCTAATATTTTTCAGTTAAGACTGTTTTGTAGCTTTTATGAAGCTTTTTTGCCAAATACCACATAGTTTGACTCCGGTTCACTTCAATTGAAGTTTTTGCCATTGGCTCTTTGGGAAAATATTATAGGAAAATACATTAAATGCTAGAACTTTCGAACTAGCCTTTAGAAAATTACACTTCATACATTTTTAAAGGGAGCAATCTTAGTTTTTGAATGGGAATACATCTGTTTCTTGAAGAATGCGGAAGTTAGAGTTTTGGGATATTTTGTCCGTAAAACCCCCTATTTTTAAAAACCATACATTTTTGGCAGTTTTTCTAATGTTCAATAATTCTGTACCGGTTGAGACCGGACTCCTGCTTAGATGTAATGTATAGAGCATTTTTTTTTCGTCAAATATGGCGTCGTTCTTATTGATGAAATACAATATATTTTTATTTCACTGTATTGGAATATATGCGCTACTATATAGAAGTACTGGTATTTCAACTTTATTTTTTTTGTGAGATTCCTTTAAGAATGAAAGGTGGTTTTTACTACACCCAAAACGCGAACCGTATGAATTACATGCGAATATGCATGATTCTAATGAGAATTTTGCATTGTAACTGGTATAATGCATAGAAAGCGATATTGGCCCGGGACAAAAATGCATTAAATAGCGATTGCACCACAGAAACTTACACAAACCCATAGTTGGGAATATATTAGTGAATTTATAGATATCGGAGTATTAGTATTGAAATGACTCCGCACTAATACACATGTAAAGGACAACTCCACTCTAATACATGTGCGCTCTGAAAATACTAATACACGCTCAAGGACCTGTTTCCATTTCGCCTTTCTACTGATCACATGCTGCATATTGGAGAGAACAGTTTATAGCATCATTAAACTGATGGGGTGTGGGTGATGATTATGTGTTGATTTTACGTTGAGCTTTCGGCGTTCTCTCGACCCTAAATTTACCAGCGATATGCGAGTTGTAGCCACTAGATAGGTTCATAAATGTTAATAATGATTAATGGTTTTTTAAGCGCACTATACGCAGGAGAAAGTTACCTATAACATTGGGCTAACAAATTTCAACATTTGTCTGATAGAAGCCGTCCGCCAATCATTTCTGGCATTCTTCATATCAACAGTATTTCAGTATTTCAGGTGATATCATATCAGTATTTCGCAGTAAAAGTATTTAAGTTTAAAGTATCATAAACTATAAGGGCAGTGATGATATGGTTTTGCACTTTTGAGCAGCAGTGGCAGTTACTCATTTCAGTTTGTATTATTTCCCTAACATGCGAATCCAGCGCACACAAGTAACTGGCATCCCTATCTCTACATACAGAGTTTGACAATTAGGTTTTACACTAACCGACATAACCCCACAAAACGAGCCGGATGAACTTTGTTTGACAATTCTCGGTGGTTTGTTTACATGGGAGTTACATGAGTTCAAATGTAACAGATGAGCACCCGTTGCACTCGCACTCACGCTATTGACAAAGTAAACAAACCACCGAGAATTGTCAAACATGAACTTCATTCATCATAAGTTCATTCGTGTCGTCATCTTGTAGAACTCAATAGGTAACATCGTTTTTCAACCGATCAATGGGGGTCTCTTATTTGATCGAAACTTAAGTGCTTCTCGTTTGTATTTAGACAAATTTCGTTAATTTTGTTACAAAGTTTTTTTTATGTTGTCTACGCCATGTCATCCTCTTGAGCGCACATCATCGCCCTGGTCAACGATCATCGCAAATCAATCTGAGCACAAATCATTTTCTTCCACTCTTCTCTGAAGCATAGAATGAGAGAGCGATGATTTTACGGCAAAAGCCATTCGCTAGGGAAAAATAACGCGTATATCACACACTCTCGTGAATGTAAACTGTTAACGCGTTTAGTGTGGTTGGAATTGCGCTGTTCGCAGACAAAAAAGCGTAACTGTGTATGAAGACAAGTTCTTGCATACACCACAGAGGAATTCATGTATAGAATACACCGCTTTTTTGGCAGACTCAGCAAGCAAAACCAACTAATACTTTTACATACGGGTAGATAATATGGTAGCGTGTATTCTCAATCAATTTATTTCATCATGAATCAAGCTGTGTTGGTATAATGCCGTAGCTATGCTTGGTCTACAATGCGAAGAAGGCATGATTCTAATTCGGAATATGCACGAAAGGATGTAATGCCTTTTTTGCATTGGGAAATTGTTTTGGGTGTACGTAAATGCGAAAATCATCCGTTTCATTTTCATATGTCAAAAACATTGAAAATATGAAAATTTAAAGAAAAAAATATGCAACTTCATTTCTTATTACATTTTTATTCCACATTTTTCAATTAACTGAAGGGTTGCCAAAATAAAAGTTTTCCTATTACTGCAGTAGAACGTTCTTGAATGTATAATGTTTGCCTTAAAATGTACGAAATTTTATTAATAGAAAATACAAAAGTTGATTTTTTTCATAAACAATACATTCTGAGGAGTCTCTTAAAGTTAAATTTCGTGTGAATAAGAATAATATTTTATTGTATATGGTTTGTACAATTTTTCAACACTATTTTTAAAAATATAAAAATTTTACCGCATTTACCGCATTACCGCGCGGTGCGGTGCGGTAAATAAATTGCGGTTGCGGTAAGCGGTGCGGTTTTATAATTTTTTTGCGGTTGCGGTGCGGACAATCCATTTACCGCCCACATCCGCACCGCGACGAACCCTAGGGTTACAGCATACCTCCTCGACACACTACCAGTTTTCGACCATCCCAACAACGTGGCAAATTCTGTATGGCAGTAGGAAAGCTAGCTTTGGAAATTAGTGCTTTTCCCTTACGAGAACAATCTGGACGCATTACTTCAGACTGTCTAATTTACTGAGCCCTTCGACGCCCTTGTGCTATTTAATACCACTTCTTCGTTGAGCTCCCGAGTTGTTTCCGAAGCACTCGGTATAGTCCATAACGATGGACCTAGCCTACTCCGACGGAGAGTTCCCCGGCTAGAGAAGTTCTCCCGAATCCGAGCAAATCACCCTAGTACCGAGGTCATTTCGATGATTCAGCTTGAGTAGAGCGCCCGGTTCACCTGTGCACCGACGACCCACGACTGGTGATGTCTCGTCGCGGTCTATTCAAACTCAGAGTTCTGCTGCAAAAGTAGCTCTTCTTTGTTTTTCCCTATACTTATATCGGGCCAACCAGTAGGGTACCGTGGTCGGTTCGGCGATTCCAGGTGTAGCGTTGCATTTGGTTCGCTGGCGCTCTTTCGCAGTCTACTCGACTAGTTCCCGGCGGTGGATCTAGCCTACTCCGGCGGAGAGCTTCCCAGGCTTGATTGTTCTCCCGAAATTGAAATCGCTGTTCATCACGCCATTTCCGCTATAATATGGTCATGATCTGCGTCACCACTCTGTTGACAGCGTTCTACATGACTACGTCGCTAGTCATTCTATAGACGACTTTATCCGAGATGATGTTCGGTCCTCCCGTTTCCCTGCATCTCCCTGCGCGTCGTTTCGAACCTCGGACATTCGATGACCACATGCTCCGGTGTCTTCTCGACCTTCTCACACTCCGGGTACAATAGCAACGTTGCGTGGCCGAACTGAAGTAGATACTCCCTGAAGAAGACGTGGCCCGACAGGAGCTCAATCAGATGGAAGTTCACCTCTCCCTCCTTTCTATTGACCCACAAGTTTCCTACGATATTGTTGTGTTCGCGTTCGTGACTCGTACGGCCATCAGCCGGAATGTCCTGTTCAGCTTTTCACGGTTCCGCTTGGTTTTCGCAGCACCCCACGCAAGAACCCCATATCGGAGAATCGATGACGAAAGAGTAGATAGCAGACGTCTCGTGCTGCTTCTCGGGCCGCCGACGTTTGGCATGATTCTTGCTATTGCGTTCGTTGCCTTTGGTGAATTTTCACAGGCGTCGAAGACGTGGTTATTGAAGCTCTACCGGTCGTCGATTGTCACTCCCAATTAGGGTTGCCACCCCTCCGGGTTTGACCCGGAGACTCCGGTTTTCGGGAGCGATCTCCGGGTCTCCGGGTTTTACATCAATTTCTCCGGGTTTGGTGGGAAGAAGCATAGGTTCAATTTTTTGGAATTAATTGTTTGTTTATTTATGACACTTTACACCTTTGGGTGGTGCATTCGTGTCAAGGAAGTAGTATATGGTGTACATATCATTCGTTTCGATCAATTCAGTGTTCAAATTTGTGCATCAAGTTTGATCTGTCGTATAAAGTTTAGTATCTTCGCTTCACTGCTCTCCTCGCCATTCAGTGCATCTCTCAAGCTAGTTTTACTGATACCATGCTGTTGTCTATCGTTGGTGTATTTCCTGCAATATAGTATCACGTGCCGTACATCTACTACTACTCCACAGCATTCACAATTCGGTGGTGCTTCTCTCTTTAGAAGGAATGTATGGGTCAGTCTTGATGACCGAGTCAGTATGCGTTGGTCGGCAGCACTATTTCGCTCCGTCCATCGTTGTGTATCGCATTTGATTTCTCGCAGCTTTGCCTCTCGGGAACCAAACCATTGCATGTCCCAATGTCGCCGTATCGCTTTTTTTAATTACTCTCCAAGCATCTTCAGCTGGGATTGCAAGTCGATCTGCCTCGTCGTTACCTGTTATGCCACTATGTCCTGGGATCCAGGCGAATCGAACAGGTTTGCTCTGTGCTAATGCTTCAGCCTCTTGGATCCACGGATGCTTCGATTTGCCGCCTTCTAAGGCCAACAGGCAGCTCGCAGAGTCTGTAAGAATGACCAGTTCGTTCTGGATGTTTGGTATTGACAAAGCCATCTTAATTGCATACGCTTCCGCAGACAATACGCTACAGTGTTGCGGAAGACTGTGTGTCCCCGCTATACCAACACCATAAAGTCCGGCTCCGACTGTATCATCTGGAGCCGTTGGTGTATAATTGTTGGAATCGGTTTTTCAACAGTTATTTGTCTATTGGTCGAACTTTACCGGGTGGGTCTCCGGCCCGTACAACTTTCTTCACATCCCAAACAATCGTCGGTTTCGCTGTGTGCCACTCTCGATCCCTTCTTCGGGAAAGCGTGCCTATTATGGGCAACGTTGCTCCAGTGAATTGTTGCGTAAGCTCCGACGCTCGTCGGATCAGTGGGAGGTCACTGTTGTTACGGTCTTTCTCCAGCACTCGTAAAGTAATCCGCGCAATCGACTGTACCGCTAGTAGTTCGAAGGGAAGTGTGCCTGCTTCGGCCATAATCGAAGGGATTGGGCTGGTAACAAATGCACCAGAAGCGAAACGAACCATTTTGTTGTAAGCAGGTGCGAGTGTCTGCAGCGATGTTTGGCCTCCTCTGCTCACTAGGCCAATCCCATAAATTAGCTTCGAAGTGATCATCGCCGATCCCACTTGAAGTAATGTCGATCGTTTACCACGCGGAAGTTTGGCACATAAATCATTTTAAGAATCCGATGTCTGGATTCAAAGGACTTCTTCACCATCTTGCAATGCGCTTTAAAATTCAAAGTCCGGTTCAACGTTACACCGAGGATCCTCAATTGGTTTGTTTTCGGGACAACTACACGGTCGATGGTGATGTTACACACTGGGTCTCGACGTGCGTTGGGACTGCAGTAAAAGATGTTCGACTTTGTAGCAGAAATCGCGAAGCCAACATTCTTCGTTCATTTTTCGACAGCCTCAACCGCGGCCTGCAGTTTTCGATGTAGACCTTCTGTTTTGCGACCTCGCACCACAAGCAGTATGTCGTTCGCATACAAAAGTATTTCCACGCCAGCTGGGATTACTTTGAAGATCGGTTGCATCGCGACGAGGAAAAGTGTCACTGATAAAACGGAGCCTTGTGGTACTCCATTTTTCAGTTCATATATTTCTGACAGCTGATTTCCTATGAAAACCTGAAACTTCCTTTCGGAGAGAAAGCTTTGCAGCATGTTGATCATTCGACCTCGTATTCTCCAAGACTTTAGTGTGCGAAGTATACCATGCCGCTATGTTGTATCGTGTGCCATGGAGAGGTTCAACGACGCTATGAGACTGTGCTCGTCGGTTGTTGGGAGCGATCTCTCTAGCTGTGCAAAGTCCTGAACGAAAAGCATGTTGCCGTTTATCGAGCCGCCCACTTGACTCCAGTGCGGTGATGAGTCTGCGATTTACGATATGCTCGAACAGCTGTGCCATACAGCTAGTGAGCGATATCGGGCGAAAAGCAGCAGGTCCAGAGTCGTTGCAATTTGGTTTTTTGATAGGGATAATTATAGCGTTTCGCCAGCTAGCGGGAAAAACACCGCTGCGCTAAACAACGTTAAAGATCTCGCGAAGTGTTACCTTCACGGATAACGGGAGTCGTCGAAGAAGCGGATAGCCTATCATGTCAGGTCCTGTCGAGACACTTCGCCCTTTGTCCAAAGCCCACATCAGTTCATTCAGGGTAAGGTCAGTGTTGTACACATCATTGCAATCGGGTGAGTAATTTATGCGCCGTTGCTCGGCTCGCGCCTTCATCGCTTGAAATGATGCAGAGTAGCTCGATGTCGCCGATCTTTCACTGTAGTGTTTTGTTAGCTCTTCCGCTACTTCTTCGGGGTTGTTCGTAAAGTCGTCCGATCGCTTGAAAGCTACAGTGCTTCGCTGCCGGTTACCACGCAAAGTATTCATTGTACGCCACAGTTCAGTTGTTGTGCTACTCGATGCGAGTTGGAGAATATTCGTTCAGAATCACGAGCTTTCTACTCAAAGTAGTATCTGCGATGAAGCGACCAAGAGCGTTCGATGACTTAGATCCCCAAGCGATGTGATGTGCGTTAAAGTCTCCAAGGAAGACTACTGGACCTTCCAGTTCATCGAGCAGGTCGCTCAATGCTGTCTGGCATTGCTGAGTGGAAGGTGGGATGTAGATAGACACAACTGTTGCCTGTACTGGCAGGAAGATACGTGCGGCGACGACCTGTAAGCTAGTGTTCAGTTGCACGCGTTCAAAGGGTATGCCCTCTCGGATCGCAAGTCCTACACCATGTTGCCAATAGTTTCGGGACTTTGATTTCAGTAGCAGCGTATAGTTCCTGCCGCCAAAACTAGATTCCACCACGCTTTGGTTGAATTTCGTTTCTTGCAGCGCTATTACGCAAGGTTCGTGCTCAGAGATAAGCAGCTTTAGATCGCTGACGTTCGCTCTTAGACCACGCAGGTTCCATTGCAGTGCGAAACATCCGTTGGAACGACCATTTGTGATCGACTGTGTTGACGATGATGTGGTCGATATTCGACGCGTCGGTGGTTGGGTATTGGCGCGTTATGATCCTTCACCGGCGGAAAGCCAGGAGGAGAATTGCGAGGACTGTATATCCGGGAGGTAGGGACAGTCCTCTTCCCCCGGTCGATCCCTTCATCATGAAGTGGGGAAGCTACTTTCTTCTCTTCTTCCCCAAACCGGTTACTCGTTCGATGCGTGTTGGTCACATCTGTAACGGGATAAACCGCAACGTAAGCGAGGTAGAATAGGACTGACCTGTGGGACGTCTAGCCCCACAGTGCCAGCTGCTGTCGAGACTACTACACGATTACTTCCAGAACTACCGACAGCGACCGGCACTGGGGAAAGACTTTGTGTAGTTCTCGTTGTTTGTTGTTTCATAGCTCTAGTTGTGGTGGTGATGGTAACGTCTCGATACGGGTCTCTCGATGGACCTTCTCCGGGTGAAGTCAGAGGAGGATGCGAAGCATGAATGAGTTCTTCGTTAACAGTCAAACCTGTAAAAATGTTAAGGACAGCAGTATCTGCGAGATGATTGACGCCTTTAGAACTGACCTGAGGAAAGTCCAGCCCCACAGTGCCAACCGCTGTCGCACAAACTACACTGTCATGTTCAAAAACACCGACTGCGGTCGGCACTGGCGATAGACTTTGTGTAGTTCTGCTGATCTCTTTCTGTTCGTCGATCGTGGGTTTTTGGTCTGCTGGTTTACAAGTTGTAGTGGTGAAATCGGTGTTCCTATCGGCCACAGAGGTGAATTCACTATCAACGGGTTGGGGTATGACGGCCCGGATGGTTCCTTCATCCTGCTGCGCTTGCGTTGGAAGGAGTACTACACTTTCCTCTGTTCCAAACCGATCTATCTCGTGGTCAGTATTCGTGCGTGGATTGTCGTTGGTATCCAAACGTTGTTGAAAACGAGAATTATCGAAGAGGCTGGCTAGGAGGCTTCTCGGTAATCTCAATTTCATCGTCTGAATAATCCATAGTTTCGTTGGTGGTAGTGGTAGCGGTTTTTTTGGTGGTGGGCTCAAGTTATCCGGTGGGGTTGTCGTGGGTTTGCTGAACGGGCTGTGTTGTTTCTGTGGTCTTCCTCGCTTCGAGTCCGTGTTAGTCGCTGGTGAGTTGTTCCTTGATCTTGTTATTGGCCCGGCTGTCTGGTTCGTTGGTTTTTGTTCTTTACTTTGCTGTGGTTTTTCTTGACTAGCGAACTGTTGTTTCATCTGGTGTATGTACGCTATCATTTGTTCGATTTTTTCGTCCTTTCTTTTGGTCTCCGGCAGAAGTTTTGCGATCTGCTCATCCTTCCTCTTCATTGTCAGCTCCAGCTCTTTTAGTTTATTAAGAATTTCGCTCTGTTGTGCTGCGGCCTGGGCGTAGCTTCGTTGATTTTGCTGTTCAGCTCGTTTGCGCGCTTCCTGGAATGTATCGCGAATTTAATTTTGATGACTTCCACTTCTTTTTTGTAGATTGGACATTCACGACTTGTTGGACTGTGATCGCCTTCACAATTCCGACAGTACGCAGCTTCTTTACATTTTTCTTCGCCGTGTTGTTCTTTCGAGCAGTCGATCGAAATGTGTGTATGGCTGAAGCACCCGTAACAGAGCATCGGGTTTGGGAAATATGGGCGAGTAGGAACGCGAAGCAAACCGATCTTCATGTATTCCGGGTATGTGGTCTTTAAAGGTGGCGAAGAGTTCACCAAATATTGCTAATTTCTTTCACAAAGCAATGAAAATGAAAAACAAATAAAATTTACTACAAATTAGCTTTCCGGAAGTCGTGCTAGTGCACTGAGTGCACGCTCAGGGGACCAGCGGCTGCTCGTTCGGTAAGCCATATGTGCGACTTCCGGAGAGTTAAAGAAAGTAATATTTCGCTATGTGCTACAATTGAAATGTTGCATTCCACTAAGTCGCTCAAAATGGTGTAAAAAAGTTATTTTGCTGCAATTTTACCAAATCATTTCACTCTTAGTGGCGCTTATCACCAGCTGCACTAAGGTCTGGCAGATTTGTTCTAATCCAACTGACTAGGTCAACATCAAACGAGTTCTTCCGGTGTTGTTGCTACTCCGAAAGCGATCCTTAATTGGGCTAGGGAGGTGAGTTTTGCCCCTTTGCTGCGAAATTAAATTTTTTTGGTGACGAATAACCGACACCACATAGTGTGATGTCGCAGCTCTGCCTCCTTTGCTCTCCTTTTCCTGTTAGTTGTGGAGGAGAGCAATGCTCGTTCGACTTATCCTCCACAGTGAGAGTAGCTGGTGCTTTTGTATTCTTGGCACTTAGTCGGGGAAGTGAAATACTACACCACATTAAACCGATAAAACCGTTCTCAAACGTGAAAAATTTACAGTTTTACTTTAACGTAGTAATAAAAAGCGATTAAAGTGCTCTAAAATGCCGAGCAATCGCTTTGATTCCAATTTCTGTCTCGTCCCACTCAAAATCCAGCACCTCCCAGATCAGTGAAAATCTCAGGGTCAAAACCTCTCCAGAAGTGGCAACCCTACTCCCAATTGCCTCAGTACATGCTTCGATACGCTACGAGCTCTCCGACGTCGATCTGCATCCATGGAATCGCTTTGCAGTTACTGACCAATAACATCTCCGTCTTGTGGTGAACTACCTGCAGCTTGATCTCGATTGCGTCCATTGTCCTTGTCAGACACCTCCACTTTGTCACGTGTCTCACCCATCACCGTTAATGAGACGTAGTCCGCGAAAACCTCTGATTTTCATTTTTCTATGAAGCAATGTCAAGATCGGATCGTACACCCCGTTCCAATGAGTTGGAGTGAGTATTGAGCGCTGAGGAACACCCGCTGTCATTTGAATTGGCTTCTACCTTTAGTTCATCTCGTACAGCAGCACTCTGATCTAAAGGTAGCGTTACTGTTTGATACATGTTTGTTTACCCTCTCAAATATACGCAAGATAACGATTTAACTATCTTTAACCCGTGTAACATGTAACAGTATTTTTTTTCTTATTACTATTATGCCTCTAGCCATCTGGCTGATTGAGCGTTTCAAATAACAGTCTGTATAGCATTTTGAATCAAATTTTAAAGGTTTAACCTACAATTAGAATATTAAAATGCTCTTTAAATAAAGAACAGTACCATTTAGTCGTCTTTACGTGAACTCGCTTCTCTAGCAGTACTAGAAAATGCTCAATTTCTATCTTCTTATACTCAACTGGATTTTTCTAGCATTTATAATAGTCCGATTGCATGTAAAAGATAGGTTGAGATTTATTTCTGGAATAAATCGAATGTTATAGCTGTTTAAAAACGTTGTTGTTTGTGAACAACATGGGCAACCAAATTATCGTGCATTTGGTCAATGTACTAAAGGTAAACAAAAACATACAGCATTACAAACAGATCTTAATTTCGGCTAAGAAGTCTCTTATGGATTAAAACGAATTATGTTATGATTACTCCGAGTAAGGAGTAATCATAACATAATTCGTTTTAATCCATAAGAGACTGCTTAGCCGAAATTAAGATCTGTTTGAGTACATTACAGTCGAATTCTTCAATCGATACAGCATTACACTTCACGGAAGTTCATGTGTTGCAAGTTACCCCATATGCGGGGTTACTTGCAACAGGCTTAATTTTTGGCCATCCTGAAAACAGGGAATGATGCTTTGATTTGATAAGTACCATTTAGTAGTCTTTATGCTATCATTGACGCTTGTACATATTGAAAATTATTGAAGTTTCAGCATTTTTAGTTATAATACCGCTTTAAAGTTGAAAAGTGTTGCAAGTAACCCCGATTGACGGTACAACATAATAAAAACATAATATTGCTACTACATACGGTATCTCCAATAGTTTTAAAGTTATTCGAATTGTCATTTTAAGAAAAACTATACATTGACTCAAATAAATTTTAAATGACTTTTATCGGTCAGGTACCAAGCGCAAAAAGTATACACGTGGATTAAGCGATATTGAAAATATATTTTTATAAATAACCACTCATTATTTGATGTCCTAATTATATAGTTTTCCAAAAAAGCATTTTTATCCATTTTTTAACGAAAGCAGAACGACCTATTTGAGATGTATCTATATAACAAATAGGTTCTTCCAATTGTTACGTTTTCCACGTATAAGTGTGTTAGTTTATCATGAAAACCTTGATTTGATGTAAGAATTTGGTTCATCAAATACCTTAAAAAGGACCAAAATGTGGTAAACTACTCTACATTTTGCCCGTTACATAATAGTACAGGACCCATTACCTCAATTGAATACAATTGGAAGATTGTAGGTCTGAATTGCCGGGCTAAAAGAATGAATTTGCTGCAGGTTGATAAAATCGGGTACAAAAAGTACATGAAATCAGGGGTACATAAAAACGAAGGTGCATAGAATCGGGAGTTTATAAACACGGGTCGAAACTGTACTCATATTGTCAGATTGTGTATACTTCATTATGCTTATTAGCCATTATTAAAGTTCATCTGGGCGTATCCAAAACCCCAGAACGAAGAACGTTTTTAAAATCTCTTGAAATTCTGAGCTCGTTGTCCAACTTAATGAAGTTTGATATATTTCTTGCTACTATTTAATCCAGCGGTTTTCTACTTTTTTGATGTTGCGGACCTCTATGGTTCAACATCGATTTTTATATTTATTTTTAACACGACTCAGTACGTTAGCATAACTGAGCCATGGAGACATCATGGTTTGTACATCATGTTATAATAATACCTTAGTACAAAGCTACTGTTGACAGGAGGGTCTTGTGGATGCAGCTTGCACATTAGCCTTCTCTCGTGTTATTGTTCATATCCATATCCCCATTGCACAGTGGTCCAGATTGCTAATTTAGGAGGAATTTTAACTTTCTGACAAACATGTATAATTTAGCCGTATAATGTCTTAGGATGAATTTGTGTACATCAGAAGATGCTTCTTTTTGTTGGGATAGTTATTAGGGTGGTTCTAATTTATCAAAAATACAAAAATAAAAATTTTACTGATGAAAGATAGAGCTTCACGGTCTTCCACAAAGTTGTAAAGAAACTTATTTTGAATAAATTCGTTGAATATATAAAAGCTCTATCTCTCTTAGTTTTTGTTATATAAGAAATTTAAAACAATGGATTAGAGTGTTCCTGAAAAAAACGTTTTTTTAGTATAACTTTCGTATTTTTTACTTTTTGTTAAAACAACCTGTCAACAGCTTATATAAAACTTTAAGTCGAGTATTTTTCTCTTGGACATCGGGGTCTAACTTTTTTCTTTCAAAAGTTATGGACACTTTTTGTCTAGAAAATAGCCTATTTCAAGGCTCATTATCGCTGATGTGGGCACCGAAAATTGAATACTGTTTTAACCACATTAAAGATCATACTTTTTGGTATATTTGAGCAAAAATTGGCGAATACGTTATTTTTTTGAATTTTGCAATTTAAATTAAAATTTTGTAGTTTTGCAGGTTCAACGCATTAACGCATTTACATACATATCTTTGTATTATGAAAAAATGCCACTTTCAAATATCATTCTCTGATCGCAGCATGCTTTGCATAAGTGGAACAACTGTCAAAAAACATTTTCTGATTTTATTCGTTTTAAATAAAACTGTAGTCAATATGGATATTAGTCGAAGTAAGTTGTCGAATTTGCTTATCGGTGGTAAAAGAATGCTTATCGGTGGTAAAAGATAGATGAACTGCTTAAGTTCATTACAAGTAGTAAATCAAATTTAAAATTGAGACTTGTTGGTGCTCGGAAGAAAATAAAAATCTTCATATTGGAGTTTAGAAGGTTTTGGATTCAGAGGAAGCGCACGCAAATTCTGTTCGAGCCGGACAATTTTGTGTGGCTTGAAGGAAAGCTAAGATTCGAAGTCGAAGGTACAAGACCATTCTCCGAAATATGCCGCAAAGCCCAAAATAAAGCAATCAGACAAGTTGTGCGATAAGTATTCAACGGTTGGTTGAAAAAATTCTCCTTATATAAATCATAAATAGTTTTTATGGCCCAATTATTTTTAATTAACACATTCTGTACTTTTGCAAAGTATTGTTAATATGTTAGAAAAATCGAAAAGGAAATACAAAGGTTTTAGGCAATACACACCTAAAAAAGTCGTGTTAATTCACGTCTTTTGACCATGACATATGAGAGCATCGAAAATAACATAGTTTTAGGTTTAATTTTAATTTTACATGACGTAAATTTCCCTAAATCACGTAACTTCACATCAGATATGGTGTCGATTATAAATGGTTAGAATTGTAATCTTATGTCACTACTCATGGAAATTACATTTTTGAGCTAAAATTGAACGTAACATGGTGATATTTTATCATATCGTGGATTGCCGTTTGTTAAATTGTGTTATGTTTGAAATTAGGTCGATGATAAAATTCATATTTTTTGGTGTGTATCTTTTATGTCGCTATGCGACAAAATTTAAAATCTTCGAAAGATAAATTTAAGTTGCCAGCTTTAGAAAAATATCGTATTTTCCAATTTTTGTTCTAATGTACTTAAAAGTATGTTGTTTTCTACGGTTCTATTTGAACTTACTTTCATTTGCCCCAATCAGGAATAATGAGATTTGAAAAAGGGCTTTTTATGGATGCCATAGCTTTTGAAAGAAAAAAGTTAGACCTTCAGTATCATGAAAAAAAACACGGCTTGAAATTTCTAAAAAGCTGTTCAAAGGTTGTTTTAACAAAATGTAAAATTTCTTCCGAATATTAATAAGTCTCAATTTTACATTTGAATTACTACTTGCAATGAACTTAAGCAGTTCATCTGTCTTTTTACCAGCGATTATCAAATTTGCCAACTCTCTTCGACTAATATCCATATTGACTACAGTTTTCTTTAAAACGAATTAAATCATAAAACATTTTTTGACGGTCGTTCCACTTATGCTGCGATGAGAGAATGATGTTTGAAAGTGGCATTTTTTCATAATGCAAAGATATGTATGTAAATGCGTTAATGCGTTGAACCTGCAAAACTACAAAATTTAAATCTAAATAACAAAATTTGAAAAAAGTATGATCTTTCATGTGGTTAAAACAGTATTAAATTTTTGGTGCCCGCATCAGCCTTGAATTAGGCTATTTTATAGACGTAAAGTGTCCATAACTTTTGAAAGAAAAAAGTTAGACCTTTGGTGTCCAAGAGAAAAATACTCGGCTTAAAGTTTTATATAAGCTGTTCAAAGATTGCATTAAGAAAAAGTAAAAGATATGAAAGTTATACTAAAAAAACGTTTTTTCAGGAACACCCTATTCCATTGTTTTAATTTTCTTAAATAACAAAAATTAAGAGAGATAGAGCTTTGATATATTCAACAAATTTATTCAAAATAAGTTTCTTCGCAACTTTGTGGAAGACTCTATCTTTCACCAGTAAAATTTTTATTTTCGTATTTTAGACATACTAGAACCACCCTAATAACTATCCCTACCAAAAGAAGCATCTTTTGATGTACACAAATTCATCCTAAAACATGATACGGCTAAATTATACAGGTTTTTCAGAAAGTTAAAATTCCTTCTAAATTAGCGATCTGGACCACTGTGCATTGGTACAACTTTTAAGATGTTCGCAATCGGAATTGAATTATTATTAGTTTTTTGTTGTCACAGATGGCTATTCCGCCTGTATTGGGGTTTATTGTGCAGGTTGTTGATTTGGAGACACTAGACCGATCGTCGTTATTTCATTGTGGGTACAGGAAATTAGCTTCGATATGCAAAACGCTGTTGGAAATGCCACCGAAAATGTTTCGGTGTGGCTTGTAACGAATTCCACTTCTCTGTATTTTGACATAAATCTTATAATATGTTCTAGTCTAATGGGTGGCGCAAGGTTGTGTAGGCGCACTTCAATTTTATCGTCATCCATATATACAGGATTTTGGTTTTAACTTGACAATATTTGACATTTGCATATTGTCCTTCGCAATGAAGTTTTCTGACTGAGCGAAACTTTCAACCGATATCTATACACAGTTTCCCGCGTGGTGTAACTGTATATATGTCATCTCCTTGAGATTAATAGCCGTTTTCACTTTTAGTAACAGTTCAACGTCTTTTACTGTAGGGCAAAGACGAATTTATTTGAAGTGAATCGATCTTGTGTTTTCCCACTTTACAGGCACTTTTATTTTCTGTATCTGGTTCATTTCGCTGCACACTGTTTAATGAAGATCGCTTCAGTTTGTCATTAATATATATTTACAATTACTAGTGTTCCTCCGCGGATATTCAGATCCGACTCCAGGATGATCAATGTTTTGAAAACCACTTGAAACGGCCGTTTCAGTACTTTACAGATATTAAATAAAATAAAAACATAAAATTACTCACCTTTGAAAGTTTGTCATACGAAATTTCGATGAGAGACAACTGTTAAAATAGAAAGTGAGAATGGTTTACATTGATTAATCTTCTTTTCCTATTATTAGAAAGTATTAGTATATAAAAAGTACGAACGAGAATCACACTTTCAAAACTATTAGTTTCATTTGGCTTTTCGCTCCGAACAATTGCATAAAACAAAAATACCTATCCCGAATTTGAATTCGATGAAAATAAGTTAAATAACCTTTGATATGAGATACGAATAGAAGCTCTGGAGTATTTCTCGGAGACACCACATGTCTAAAATGCAAGATTCGCGAGATAACTACTTTTGACCAGTTTTTCACAATTCTGGACCACCGTGCACAGTTCTTCAGTCTCCTTGTACGCCGACTACACGTATCTTCCACGATTAAACACAGCTAGTGTCAGTAAGCAGCATCCCAAAATCTAGGACCTCTAGCAGGTTCTCTGCTGAACATCGTTCAAGCTGGTCTCTTTTCCAGCCTTCACCATACGTGTCCAGCTCGAGGTAGCCTGCCATTCTTTAGCATTTTTTATGTCTGAATACTTGGCACAGCTCGTAATGCATGCTTCTGCACTATTCTTCGCTGTACCACCAAGTATTGAGCGAAGAATTCTTCTATCAAACATGCCGAGCTCTCGATAGTCTACCTCTTTCGACGTCCATGTCACGTAATACACCTTAAAAAGTGCTATTCGCAACCGAAACACACCTTTTCTCTTCGCGGTTAACACCGTTATCACATGTTTTCCAAGATATACAAACTCTTCGACAACCTCATCCCATCCATTTCCATCTCAGGATCATCAGTGCTCGGATAGTCTTGCTACCCACTTCTGTGATTGGCGTCAATGGTGTCGATTATGTCCGCGAAGCCAAAAAGCATGATGATAGTTCCGAACCGTTGTACATCTTTGTATTGCAGCTATGTTGACCAATTAAAGCAATAAAGTACATCGCCCTGCTTCAATCCAACTAACGTCACTAACGAGTCGGATGTCTCTCCTGGTACACCAATGCTTGACTTTGAACTATACAACATCATACCAATAGGTCGATTCAGAAACCATATATTTAAGTGTTGGCTGCCTCAGCTCGTTCTGTTTCACTGAATCGCACGCTACATTCAAATCCATTTTCCGTCATTGATCGTCCTTTTTGAAACCCACTGTGGTATTTGTCGAAAAATCATTCAGCAAACGCGGAGCAGTCTGCTAAACAAAATACGTGAGGTAGTGCGGATCGTAATGTCATGATAGTTATTATACTTGAGGGCCATCCAGGCAGACTGAATGTGGATCGGCTTCTAGTATCAAAAGGCTAAAACAAAGCATTGGTACTTCATTCCGTTGTACAATTCGATCTTCGATAGACTCTACTGTCAGTTTTTAGGAAACAGACCAATTTCAAGGCTACATATATACTGATCACTAAGAACTTTTCTTGGTTGGGGCTCGATTATACGTCAAGTGCTTTAAGAACCGCCAAACTACCACGATGCCTACAACTAGTTATTTACCGCAAATTGAATACCGTCAGAAAAAAAAAATAATATCAATTTGCCTGGAACAGTTAGGAAATGATTTTGAAATATTTGTATCGATGTTTCAATTTTTGATCTCAACCGTTTTCTGCTCAGAGCCAATTCATCCTTTCTCTCCTCAGAGCTCACTGTCGCTCCTACTTTCTAAGAGGAGAGGCTTAAATGACAAAAGGTCTCTTCCACAGCTCCGCGGTCAACACCAATAATATCGTTTCTGTGCATATACGGGATCTATGTATTGTGCTTGCGAGGGCAGTGCCGAAAATAAAAATAGGGTGAATTGCCCTGCTTTAATCAATCTAACAGCACGAACAAGCCCAATAATGTGAGAATATTCAAATTTTCCGAAAAGCCATGGTCCTACGTTATCTGCCAAAAAAATGATGGCTTACACAAAGTTCATGCAATACAACTCCAATCAGAGAAGTGGTACAATCACAAGTGGTTTCGATTAATAAGAAATGAAACATTCACTCGTGCAAGAATTTTTCATCGATTCAAAAATTTGCATCTAAAAATATTCCTCAAAAACGAAATCGTTGTCACTAAATTTTTAATGCAATTTTCTCGCTCCAAAAACGAGCCACCCGGGAAGGAATTGGTTGCTTTTTTCCCCTCCTGCATCCTGCGGCCACTTTTGTCCGTTTGCTTTCCGCTTTCCAAGCCGAGCTGCGTTACCGAGCTTTAAATTATTAAACGTAACATACATTTATTTGATTTTTAATTAATTTCGTAGGAACTCAGCCCGACGGGTGGGAGGGTCGTGCTAGAGGAAAACAGAAACCAGCTCTCGAATGAAAGAAAAATGATTCCATTCTTTATTCCCGGTGTGGAATGTTCGTAACCGGAAGGGGGCCAGTGGGGGTTTTGTCGGTTTAGGTCCGCGCGCGTGGGAGCCGTGCTAACCGGGAGGAGGCAGCTATTCCAAGATCTCTCTCATGTCTGTACGGATCAGTGGGTTTCTAGTACTTACAGTCAGCGCCGAGTGTGTTTGAAGCGGCGGTAGAATAAGATTTAGCCGGGGCTGCTTTATGAGAGTTTCCCTTCTTCCGACTAGTCGTGTTGCTGGTGGCAGTAGTGAAAGAGAAAAGCTTTTGCTTCGCTTCCACTCGGGATGGCATCAGACGATAAAAGCCATGGCGCTGCATTCATTCTAGCGGTGAAATTGATTTTCCTCCCTGCGCGCACTTTAAAGGAAGAAATTGAACGCCCAGGTTTTTATATTGCAACCGAGAAGCAAACAGCAGCAGCAGCAGAAGCGTGTGGTGGAATTTCGTTTTTTTTATTATTTTGCTTGCTATCGCAGAGATGAAGAAGAAAAACTCAATTTTGTGAATTGATCCTGACGTCGGTAGCTGCTGGCTGGAAGGTGGATGCGGATTCCTGGTTTTCTTTATAGAAGGTTTGTGGAATGACTAATGTAAATAGAACTAAATTTGAGATCAGAGTCGTTGCGAACCGTAAAATAATTTCCTTTCGGTTGGATTATTATCAACATCGAATCTTGGTTAAGGCAATTCTCCAATAGCACTTGAACTTGATAACATGTATGTAAAGTCTCCAAGCAATCGATACAATAAACTAGATTAGGGTGGTCGCTTGGTTTGGCGTAATTGTGTTGATTTAAAGAAACCTAATTGTAAGGTAAAAGGAACAATTGTATATACCTTCTTTGCTGACAATATTTTTGTTTCATTTGTTCAGATAAACACTGAGAGTATTTTCTATCTGCTTATTTTTGCGTTTTAGAATATACAAATTGTGTGAATGAGATTCGTTCCACAGTTTACTTTTCATTACAGAATGTATACAATACATACAATTGAGCGAAAAAAAAGACTTTGAAAATATAAGATAAACAGAATATTTGAGCTATTTAGGTTATTTTCAATTCGATGCTCCTTGAGTCACCAACCAAAGCCGTAATCTGCTCTGTACTTTTTTCACACGTTTAACCCATTCATGCCCATGTTGTTTGTGAACAACAACGTTTTTAAACAGCTGTAACTTTTGGTTGAGATAAAATTTTCTCACAAAAACAAGTAAGGCTAATACATGTGACTATTGCCTTTCATTTGAGTACTAACAGTCACAAGGATTAGCTCTAGAACTGAAGTTATTGTGATTAGTCTGATTGGATTCCGATGGAGCAGTGCTGCCAGGGACAGTTTGCGTTGACGTTTTTCATATATCTTCGTAATGTTGCAATATTATTTTTTTTTTTCAGTTTGTTTATTTGATAAGGCACGTATGCGTTAGCTTAAAGGTGCCATTTTTTCATTGTTTTACATTTTGAATTTCTTAAAACTAGGGGGTTACACATTTCAATATTATTTTGTTTTATATAATGAAACTAAAAAAAAACTTTACAGCTAACTTATACATATAAAAGAGGGTATAATATAATATTCGTAAGATTAGGGGGACGGGTCATTTTGTGTGTTCTTTGTATAGTAATTCACTTTATGATTTTTAGAAGGGAGATTGTAGGAGAAATTAATTATTAACTAAGCGGAACATTTTACAAGCTTATTAACTAGAAATAACTAGAAAGAGTGGTTCAAGATTAAGGGGAATTAATTAGGGCTATTTTAAAGTAGTGGTACTGTTGGGCATTTCTTAACGAGATTAAATATTGATCAACTAAAACTAAGCACTTAAGTTTTGGGAATATATTCAAGGGGAGAAGGGGGTGAAGTCATACATCTGTGTATCAGAGACATGGGAGGGAGAGCGGACAAGGCTGAAGGGGGGGGGGGGGTGAGATAAAAACTTTCAGTTTCCGGCATCAGGAATTAACGGCCAGGATTACAGATTCGAACGGATTGATCAACTAACACTAGAAGATAGGGGGGCACATAAGTTTTGGGAAGATATTCAAGGGGAGAAGGAGTGAAGTCATACATCTGTGTATCAGAGACATGGGAGAGAGGGTGGACAAGGCTGAAGGGGGGGGGGGGGGAGGGATATAAACTTTCAGTTTCCGGCATCAGGAATCAACGACCAGGATTACAGATTCGAACGGATGTATCCAGTATTGGGACGCCGGGCGGTTTTCCTCGAGCCGGCAGGGGTTCCTCCAGACGATTTCGTAGTACGGCTCAGATACGGATCGGGAACACACCGCGCTGCGTGTGTGATGTTGTACTGTAGATCTCGTGTTGTTGGTTCATTCGACTGTTGCAATATTATTGAAAACTGATGAAACTTATCAATCTAGACTATTTTTAGCTACGTTTTCCACGCATTTGAACTATTGTAAATATTCTAAGAGAATTGTATTGAGCATTAGAAGGTAAAAATTGAGCAGCTTCTAGCACTGCAGAGGAAATACCGATCTTTATGAAAAATGGCTTTTTTTGACCGCACCGTTTTCAAGGAAAAATAGTTTTGAAACCCTGCATGCACTAGAAAAAAGTTGGGCATGAAAGGGTTAAATGACACGGCATTTGCGAAAGCTTTTTACGCCAGTTTCTTTTTTTACATAGCATATTACAAAAATCTTTAAGACTAATTTTAACTATACTAGTAATTTGTCTAAAGCTAACACTGTAATCACTTTAATGTTTGCTTTTTTCATACATTCTTGTATTTCATAATGATCTAGAATTTTCGGGAGTATTTATTTACTTTTTTTCTGTTATAGTCTAAACTTAAAAACTAAATATTGTAGGACACTTTACTTGGTGAATGATTAGCCTTGGATGAGAGTATGAGGAGATGAATTTAATTAAATTTTGACAGACGCTGTTTTTAGAAAATGATAGATAAGTTCCATGTATAGAGGATCACGATACGCCAGGATGTCTCTAACAGGAACATGGATTGGTCTTCCTCGGACTTGTAAAGAATCTACTAATTGTGATCTGGTTTCACGACATTCAGTGCAGGACCAAACAACATGCTCAATGTCGTGGGAACCCTCTCCACAAGCACAATGATTACCCTCTGCGAGCCCAATACGACTGAGATGCGCATTTAAAGTATAATGATTGGACATGAGCCTAGACATCACACGGATGAAGTCCCGACTTACATCCAATGCTTTGAACCATGCCTTCGTTGATACTTTAGAGATAATCGAGTGTAGCCATCGTCCCAGATCTCCATTGTCCCTGCTCTGTACTTGTCAGTTTATGTTAAATCTTGACATACTCTGCATTTTCAAGCTTTGCATTTCCAAGCTTGTATGAACAGCATACAATATGTTCAAGCTATATTAGCTCGAAAAATCTAGGCATTACAGTATTGGAGAAATATTCACATAAAAAAAAGGAATTGAGTGAGCAGGTGGATTGTATGAAGAAATGAAATTTGTTCCTTTTCCATGTTAAAACAAATCTGACATCAATTGTAGCTCTGTTAAGTTGTATCTGGAGAGAGTAATTTTATAGCTTGTACATTTGTTTTATGCGAAAGTTGTGAACTAATTCACGGCTAGAAAAACATATTGGTATCAAAAATAAGGAATCAGAATATATTGGCCTTACTGCGAATTGGGGAGTCTTGCTGGAATATGGTGTGGTTTGGATTGGGCCCTGCCAAACCTCTTAAATAAGCCATCACTCCGAAAGCAGCTCCGATGAAGCGATTCTGTGCCGCTTCTTCTAAGATTCTAAAATTCCAGTAATCCAAGATCTTAGCAATAAAATAACCCTAACCTAACCGGAGTGCCAACCGGCACATCAGGATCGATGCCAGTAACATCCTGATTATAGCATACTAGCCAAGACGAACGTCAACGGACAGGACAAGGATCACGAATAAGACGGTGACTTTGGGCTGATAGACGTGATGTCATACTATCTAAGTAAGAAAGGATGACGTCGAAGCAAAGGAACAGGAAGCAAATTTGAGTGGAGAACACACCAGTTTCCGCGACTACAAAGAGGACAAGAACCTCGCCAGGAGACGGAAAACCAGGCGGGCCTAAGAGGTAGACACTCGAGGACGCTGTTGTTACCGAAGGAAACGACGTCACGCAACAAAGAAAAAGCTGGAGCACTGTTGTAGGTCAGAAGGAGCAACACGGGAAATAGCAAAAGCCGAAGAAAGAGTGCAAAGCGGAGCAGAAGAGAAAAGGCTCCGGCTCGTCAGAAGACGACAAAGGGAGAAGCCATGCTAGTCAAAGCCAATGACGCGACGACGTATGCAGCGCTGCTCAAGAAGGTCAGAGAGCCATTCGTTTACGAGCGGTCTATCGAGAAGCAAGTGGTTTGTCCAGTCCGTCAGTGTGAGATAAAAAATCGTACCAATCCCCGTTCAAGGTTATCTTGCACATTCTTTACCTCTCGAGGTTTTGGAATTTTGTCTTCTTTTGTGCGTGTGTTAACCGTTAGGCCGCATTCCTCAGCCTTTTGTTTGCGTAGTGAGGATTGAACAATAGCCAGCTATATAAGCAGGACTGGTGCGTCGTGGAAAACAAATTTACAGATAAGTAAAATCTACCTCTTTTGACACATTTACGGCTTATTCCCGTCTGCGCGGGTGCTAACCCCGTGCGTCGACGGTGTCGATGGCTCCCTCCCCAGACGGCCAAATGGAGGTCGAATCGACTCCCAAGGCTCTCCCCGACGCAAACAATATCCAGAGCTCTCGACTGGTCCCGTTGTGGTCTTCTTTCGGCCCAAAACAAAATCGCTGAATCTATTACAGATTTCGAAAGACCTGACGGAACGATTCTCGGCTGTGACCGAAATAAAAAAGGTCCGCTCAGACAGGCTGAGGGTCGTGCTGACTAACTCAAAGCAGGTAAACGATATTGCTTGCTGCGAGCACTTTACGAAGGACTACTATGTGTATATTCCAGCTGTAAAAGTACAGTCTGAAGGCGTTGTCACCGATGAGAGTTTGACATGCGAGGATCTGCTGGAGTATGGGGTTGGCCGTTTTAGAGACCGCTTACTTCAACCAGTGAAAATACTAGAGTGCAAGCGTTTGCACTCAGTGGTAGTTGCGGGGGATGGTTCAAAAACGAATCCCCAATCAAACTCTTATCGGGTGACCTTCGCTGGTACCGCTTTGCCAAATTACGTCCTCTTGCACAAGGTTCGTCTGCCTGTCTGTTTGTGCCGCGGGTTATGAATTGCACAAAGTGTAAACAATCGGGTCACACAGCCACCCATTGTAGCAATAAGGCCCGCTGTGGAAAAGGCGATGAGAATTATGTAGACGATTCTTGCAGTAAGAATGTTGAGAAGTGTCCTTACTGTGCAGAGAATCTGCATGATATCTCGGCATGTCCCGCGTACAAACTACGCGGGGATAAACTACATAGCACATTGTCTGGGCGTGCACCGAGTACAGTTCCGCCAGGTCTCGGCTTATGGACACCCTCCGGGCCCGAGGAAGACCACCCAACGTCCCGGTTCGAGAGGTGTTGGCAAGCCGCGATGTCCTCTATATGTCCCTTATGTACACCTTCGTAAAAACCATCAATATCCAACTTTAACTGCCCCTTTTTCCTTACCATTCTCAGAAGCCCTCTCTTTCACCTGTACCGTACACCCACGATGGTTTGATGCAACTCCAAGTCGACACAAAACATCCCTGTCGAATGAGCCAACAAATAAGGGACCCACAGCACGAACATCACACGCACAACTCGAAATGTAGCCGATCAACATCTGAGCCGCACTACGAAATCGTCTGGAGAAACCCCTGCCATCTTGAGGGGGACCACCCGGCGCACAGAGGAGTAACTAGAACAAATTCTTGGCCAATAACCAAAAAACATTTTTTTTGATTTTTTATTTAGTTATATTTTTTTAGATACTTAAAAGCATACTGTATATTGTGGCAAAATAAAAAATATGCCAAAAAATGCTAAAGATTTTTTGCATGGATGCAAAATGGTGACATTTTAAGGGTTTTTAATCATTTTTTATTATATATCCAGCAAAATCGCTTTCAAATGATGACGACTGTATTAAATAAGACAATATTATAACAAACGTAATAGAACACAACTATTTGTATAACCTCCGCTTGAAAATAACCGAAAATAGTAGTGTTGCTGTTTGTTGGACCAGCTTTAAAAACACCTTTTTTAAACAAGTTATTCCAAATTTGAATGATAAAAAAGTTACATTATACGGCAAGATCCGGCAAAGTTGCTTAAACAACATTACAAAACAAGATTCCGACTATTCAAAAAATATTCAATCTCTTCCGATCTTTTCCGATCCACAAATTCCAAGCGATTTGAAAATATTGATATTTTTACTAATTTGAGGTACGCCAAAATGCTGTAGGGTCAAAAACTATGTTTGGCAAAATGACTCTTTATGAATATGTGCACAGGTATCCCTTTTCTTCTTCTTTTTCCACTGACCAACTGTTCATGCAGCGGAAAAACAAATTTATTTATTTATTGTCGTCAAACAAGAGTAGACCGTTTTGTTACAACGATAAAATATAGTATACACTTAAAACATAAAATACTAATAACTAAACTAAACACTATCTGGTTTACATAGCACTACTTTAGGATGTTCTTTATAAGCGAATAGAATTGAAATATTTTTTTAATTTGCTTTTTGTCATTGTTAAGTCAATAGCTTCGCAGTGCTTGTTGTAAGTTGCCATCATCTGATTTAATGGTCCAAACTTGGCATAATTTGTATGATAATTGTTTGTTATAAATGTATTTCGGATTCGTAACTGCCGGGAAGGTATATAAAAATTAAGTTTAGATAGAAGTTCGACTGAATCAATACGACACGAAATTATATCGTTTAGAAATGAAACCATTGCATATTCTCGGCGCTCTTTTAGTGTTTGGATGTTAATGAGCATACAGCGAGCTTTATAAGATGGGAGAGGAAATCGTGTCCAACCTATTTTGCGAAGTGGAAACAATAAAAATTGCCTTTGTACTGATTCTATTCTTTCTTCATGTGTGATTGAGAAAGGTGACCAAACTATGCTACAATATTCCAGTATTGACCTTACATACGAGATGTATAATGTTTTAATTGTATATGGATCATTAAAATTGTAACTAAAACGCTTTATAAATCCAAGCATGTTATTTGCTCTATTGATGATTGTGTTGTAATGGTCAATGAATGTTAATTTTGAATCTAGAATGACTCCCAAATCTTTAACTCTTTCGCACTTTTGTACCACTTGATTTCCTAGAGTGATTGAAATGTCAGGTGTATTTCGTTTCCTACTAAAAGTTATTGCATTACATTTTTTTACGTTTAGTTGCAGAAGGCTTTTGTTACACCAGAGGTAAAACATATGTATTTCTTCCTGTAATATCTTTATGTCTTGTTCGTTCCTAATTTCTAAAAAGAGCTTCATGTCGTCGGCATAGATAAGAACTTTTATGTTTTTGAGAATGTATGATATGTCGTTTACGAATAAAATGAACAAAAGAGGGCCTAGATGGGAGCCTTGAGGAACTCCTGATGTGACTTGAATGGGATTCGATTTCTTCCCTTTAAATCTAACTATTTGTTGACGGTTAGTTAAATATGATTCGAGCCATTTGAGAAGACCTGATTCAATTCCTAATTTTTTCAGTTTGAATAATAGCAAGGGTATGTCGATACGATCAAATGCCTTGCTAAAGTCCGTGTAAAGAGCTTCAGTGTAGTTTCCATTCTCCATTGCAATCAATGAGTAGTTAACGAATTCTAGTAAATTTGTATTAGTTGAACGTCCTTTGAAGAACCCATGCTGCGTGTTAGTAATTCTGTTTTTGATTTGATTGAATAGTTTTTCGTTAACGATTGCTTCAAAGAGTTTAGGCATACATGACATAATGGCAATTCCACGGTAGTTACATATGTCAGATTTTTTGCCACTTTTAAAAATGGGTACCAGGTACGAGCTTTTCCATAAATTGGGGAAAATGCCAGATTCAAGCGACATGTTAAAAAGCCAAAACAGAGGAGCTGTGAGTTCCAACGCTAAGTTCTTCATAAATACGGGTGGGATCCCGTCAGGTCCAGAACCTTTGGAGGCATCTAGTTTGTTTAAAGCCCCCATAATATCTTGCACACTGACATGATTGACGCCAATGTCTGTGGTGAATTCTGGGAAGAAACCGAAATATTCGCGATCACGATCTTCTTCAGAAAATGTGGTATAGATGTCTTGAAAGAAGGTTGCGAAAAGATTGCAGATTTGTTCCGCGTTGACACCGACATTTTCTTTAAGTTTCATTTTTGAAGGGAAGTTTTCCGATTTTAAATTATTTTTAACATGATTAAAGAAATTTTTTGGGCAAGATTTTATTTGAAGTTCGGTTTTTGAGTTATACTCTTCAAATGCTATTTTAATGGATAGGTTTAGTTGATCGCAAATGTCCAAATAGTTAAATAAGTTCCTTTCATTTCTGATTTTTTTATACTTTTTGTGGGCCTTTTGTTTACGATTTTTTAAATTTTTAATTTGCTCGTTATACCAAACTGGATATTTTGTGTTGCCTTGTCGCCTAATTTTTTTCAGTGGTACTTGTTCAACTATTATATCAAACAATTTTGTGTAAAAGACGTCTACTGAATTTTCGATACTTGTTTCATTTCTAAACAACGTTTGCCAATCTATACTGCTTAGTCTTTGTTTTATGTTGTCAAAATTTGCCAATTGAAATTGAAAGGCCTCTTCGTACTCGCAGTCATCGGGTCTTTTGTTATCATGTACAAATACAGAAAACTCTATTGCTGTATGAAACGCTTCATTTTTCCATAGTGGAGTTAATGATTCGGTGACACAGAAGTCTTCAAGAATGTTTGTGAATAATAAATCTAAATAACAGTTTTGCTGATTTCTAACATGATTAATTTGGTTAAGTCCTAAACTTGCAGTTTTGTCAAATATGGCCTGCAGAGTTTCGTTATCCCCAACGACTGGAAGTAGAATGCTTTCATTTTCAGTGTCTGGAAAGAAGTCAATGCTTCGTTGATTGAAGTCACCATAAATATGAACTTTTACCTCTGGGGGGAGCTTGGTTATAATGTCTTCGGCAATAAGAAAAAACTTTTCAAATGTATCTTTGCGGGCATTATTTGGGGGGAAGTACACAGAGGCAAATATATGTGTTTCACCTGCCAGATGGGTTTTAACCCACACATGCTCAAATTCTTTAAATTTCCTTGTAGTAATGATTTCTGCATTAAATTTTGATGTAATTGCTATTAAAACTCCCCCTCCTGACTTCTTTTCAGACATATGAATGTCACGGTCAGCTCTAAACACATTGTAGCTGTTCCCGAAAACTTCTTCACTTCTAACACTTTCGTCCCAACTAGTTTCTGTAGCCAAAATAATTGTATAGGAGCTACTTAAAATATTCTTGTGAATTTCATTCATTTTCGATGCACTTTTCATTCTATTAAAATTTTGACAGTAAATTAAAATTTCTACTGACGACTCTACTTGAGGAATCGAGATTACCTCTTTTTGTTGTCGTTCAAATGGCGTCGAATCTTGGCAAACTGCGGTGTCCTCGTCATTTCCTTCTTCTAGGGAATGCGTCAATGTCGTCGAAAACACGAATGTTGAGAATGGCACGCCTTACACAAAACTGTTGACAAGCGCTCCGATGTTGGGTGCATTTGCATCGTCGACCGTGGTAAATCATCCACTGGATAGGGATTCAATGTCGGTCCTCTTTGAAACTGAATTGTTGGCCTATAGTTCGTGGGGGGTCCTGAGAAATGATCTTTTGCAGCCGCAAGAAGCACTCTATCCGGTGGCAGGAAACTATTGTTGTAGTGACTACTCGTATGGTTTTTGTTATAGTGGGTGTTGCCGGCCCTAAATGTGATTCTGCGATTGGTATTACTCGTATGGTTACTATTAACTGGCTGTCGTGAGTGGCGCGCTGCTTGCTCTTGATCAGGTCGAGGAAAATTTGTGGTGCTTTTGTTTTTTTCATTAACGTTATTATTATTATTTCGCCTCGATCTTTTTTTACGTCTTCTAGCCTTTTCGGCCTGTTTTTGCTGGTTCAGGTTTCTTAATTTGCGTGCATCGTAATCGCTCCAGTCTGCTTTCCATACTTTCCTTGTACCCAAAAAGCGCCAACCTGAGTTATCGATATTTTTGTCGTTATTTAGTTCGGCTTCCAAACTGGGGCATGAATCAAGCGATGATGTAGCGTTTTGACTTGCCGTTATGTTTGATGAAAGCGCCTTAAGTTCGTCGAGGATATCAATAGTTAGCGCAGAATTTGTGAAGTTTTGACTGGTGGATATGTTCGCTGACAGAGACTTAAGCTCGTCAAGAATATCAATCCCCAGCGTCGGGTTTGACGTCATAGTAATACTAGCCGCTGTGTCCAGAGACAGTTGATTAAGCTGGTTTATTTCATCATTCATGGTGCGCAGTTCAGCTGATAGCTCTGACGTTACCGTTTTCAGCGTGCTATAGACATTATTTTTCGTTGTCGTCATTGCTGTATCGAATAGCGAGGTAATGTGATTTTTAATGGCAACAACACTTCCAGTCAAACTGCTGTTTTTGTTTATTGCTATCAATTCCTGTTTTATTGTTGTAAGCAAAATTTCTAGGCCATCGATCGCTTCGTGAACTATGTTAGGCTTCTCCAGTTGAAACGCGAGCCGGTGCATTACTTCCGTATTGGCTTGCAGTTGTGATTCCAGAAGTTGTTGTTGTTCAATAAGCCCTTTGAACTCAATCTTGGCCTGCATCAATTCTTGACATGATTCACAGCACGGTAATAGATACGAGTTGATGTTCACCCTCTTGTCCTTCTTCCGCAGTGATCCCCTCGGAACAGTCACTCCAATGCAAGCGGCGTGGAATTTTCTTGGGCAACCTATACACGTCCACATAACTGTATCGGCGGAAGTGTCGAAAGTGCAAATTTCGCAACTCATTATGATTGATGTACACACACGAAAAGCTGAATTAATAAAAAACTAAATGAAATATCGCGCACGGCACCTGGATCGAACGATAAAAGCGTGCGAACTTGACGACGACTTGTTGTATTCACAAAGATCACCTCGAAAATACTAGTATTCAGAAGGATCTAGAAAATTGACCCCTGCACTGGTAAGTGGATAGATGGCAAATAGTCCCAAAAACCAGTTATTTTCTATTTGTAGTTCATATTAAGGCATAATAACAGCAATAGCCGCAATAAATAGTTTTGGCCAGGATTCGACCCCAGTTACTCCTCTGTGCGGCGTCTCAGTACATGATTCTTCCTGATGAAGGCCACCCTGATTCTGTAATCCAGGCGTTGATCTCCCGAAGCCTGAAACTGAATTTATGTTCTCCCCCTGCCATCTTTGTCCACCCTACTTCCCCTGACTCTTATATACAGAGAACCCGGACCTGAAAGATTTAGGGAAAACGTGGTAAGAAACAGGCGTACCTATAAAGGGGAAATGCTCTTCAAGTTAAAGAAGGATCCCACGACTAGCAGCTCGACCTAGCGGGAGACTATTACCAAATCAATGGGTAAAAATACATAAGTTAAAACCTTAAACTCGGAGATGGTGATTCTGTGCAAGGACCTTGATGAAATCACGACAGAAGACGAGCTGACAGCTGCACTGAAGCAGCAGTGTAACCTGGGCAAGGTGCACACGACGATCCGGGTAAAGGTGGGATACGGAGGAACTCAGACAACGATGATTCGTTTACCGGTAACGGCTGCCGATAAGGCGCTGAGGCTTGGCACGCGTGAATAAACCAGCGGAGAAATGCTTCCAGTTATTGGACTTTAGATATTTGGCAAGGGCTTGCAAATGCCCGGATAGATCCGGGGTGTGCTGAAAACGCGGGGAGACGGGCCATCTTGCGACAGACTGTACGCAGAGGTCGAAATGCTTGCTTTGCTCTCCAGCGGACGGAAACGACCATCAGACGGGTGGCTTTAAATGCCCTACCTACAAGAAAGCGACTGTAGGCCAACGGTAATGGAGATAACCCAGATAAATCAGAATCACTGCAACACCGCACAGCAGTGCTAGTCTACGACAGAAACAATGTGTGATGTCGCTTTGATTGCAAAGCCGTATCAAGTCCCCCTGATAACGGTAACCGGGTGACGGATAGATTGGGGACGGCTGTGATACAAGTTATGGGTAGATTTCCCATTCAAGAAGCGGTAGAGCGCCCATAATAGGGCTTCGTGATCGCCAAAATCATCTTCATGTACAGCTATTACGTCCTCCGAGGTGGACAATAGAGTCTAATGCTGGAGCAGTTGATCAATCGGAAGCCGGTATTCATTGATGGTGACTTCAAAGCCTGGGCTGTGAAGTGGGGCAGTAGAGTAACCAACACAAGAGGGTGTATCCTGTAGGAAGCTCTAGCGAAGTTAGACGTATAATGAAGGTTCTGTTAACACATTTCGGAGAGGCGGGAGGGAATCTATCATGGACGTCACGTTCCTTCCTTGACAGCGAATTAGGATTGGAAAGTATGCGAAACATATACACGTGGCGACTACCAGGCGATTCGCTACCGTATCGGTCAACGGAACCGAAAGTGGACGACGCAAGCCTTCAAAAAAGATCTCTTCGTTGAAACACTTCGACCAAACGGCGGGACCGTGAACGTGGATACGGTTGACTTAACAAGAAGGGTTGCGGCGGCTAGTCACACCAATCCCTGGGGCGACGCGTACATGAAGGGCTCGACAACGCCTGACTGACTGCCTTCTGTCTGACCACCGACAGGAGAAGAAGGAGCAAGCATGGACGATCGGTAAGTGACTAACGATGAGTTCGCAGAAGCGTCGAAGCACCCGAATTCAAATAAAGCCCCCGGATGGAATACCAAACGTGGTGCTGAAAACTGTGATACTGTCATATCCGGACATGGTTAGGATGGTACTGCAGAAGTGTTTTAAATGAAGGCAACTTCCCCGAAATGTGGAAGGCACAGAAGCTAGTGTTGCTGCCGAAGCCAGGGAAGCCACCGGACGATCCGGCCTCGTATAGACACACATGTCTGCTGGATACACTCGGAAAACTCCTGAAAAGAAGCATCCTTAACAGATCGACGAAATGAATGGAGGGTGAGCGCAGACTGTCCAAGATGCAATTCGGATTCCGCAAAGGATGCTATTCGAACAGTGCTAGAGGGTGCTGAGAAGGTATCTGAACAGAAGCGACAATATCGTCGGATGCAGTATGGGTTATCACCGGGATGATTCACTCTAGCTGAGGACGTGGAATGCTACCAGCGGAGAAATGCACGTAATGCAAGCCGACTGGTCCGAGCCGAATCGTTGGCTAAGCAGCAAGAGTGGTGTAACGCGGAGAAAGAAAGTTAGACTCACCGACTCATGCCAATGTGTCTGCTCGGATACATAGGAAGCATGGACAGGTGAACTTCCATTTGACGCAGTTTTTGTTTGGGCATGGTTTGAACATGTTACATCACCCCTTTGTCCGGAGCGTTCGAACGACACCGGAGCACGTGGTCTTCGAATGACCTAGGTTCGTAGAAATTCGTAAGGGTATGCCTGGTGTGACAGTGGACAATATCCTTGAAGAGATGTGTCACGACGTGCTGTGAACAGAGTGGTTACGAGTATACTCTCCGAGCTGCAGAAGACGTGGCGAAGGGACCAAAAAAGTAGCGCCATTGGATAGAAAGTCGCCGTGAAACCATAAATGGGGATTCTAGAGAAAATTCCGCCACCGGGAAACTCTCTGTTGGTGTAGACTAGGCCCGCCGCCGGAGACTAGTTCAGTGGTACGAGACGTCGCACCGGGGGTCGAGGCGCCAGTGAACCGGACGTCAGGCTTCACCGGAATCGTGGGACCAACGTCGATACCCTGCCGAGTAGCTCGTGAGTAGGTTAGATCCACCGCCGGATCGCTGGGGCGTCAGTGAACCGGAAACTATGCTCCACCCGGAATCGCTGGATGGACCTCAGCACCCACTGGCTGGCCCGTTGAGTAGGCTAGGTCAACCGCCGAGGAGTAGATAGGGACGGAGCGGTGAGCTAAATGGCTCACGGAAACGAACATCGGTATCGGGAGAAATCTACCGCACAGTTTCAGAAGAACCTCTCTCGCCGGATAATTCCCCGTCGGAGTAGGCTAGATCTATTCTTGGGGACTAGACCGAGTAGTTCGCGAACAAGTCGGGACCTCAACGAGTGCGGTGCTGAATGGCACAAGGAACCTGAGTCGTGGTGCTGAATTGCACAAGAGAGCCGAAGGGCTCGGTAAATAAGACAATCTGAAGTTTCCCTCCCAGATTGTCTTTATAGGGGAAGAGCACTAAGTCTCGACGAGCAGCTAGCTTTCCGACTGCAACGCAGAAATTGCTAGCCTGTGTGGATGGTTGGGAACTGGTGGTGTGTCGAGGAGTGGTACTGTAACCCTACTGAACTAAACAACTAAATAGTTGAATTAGTGTGGGTGCTATGCACATAAAAACCCCTTTCTGAAGTAATGTAGTAAGGTAGTGCCGGGTAGGAATCAGGTTTTAGGCAAAAGCAGTGGTTTAAGTGGGTCGGGTGGTAACCCCGTTCCCTTAGACGTTGGGTCTTGTGTATTCTTTTCCGCCTTCTCAGGGTATTTTAGAAAGTTTCTTTCTGCTCTCTAAAAAATAAAAAAATGCGCACACAAACTCATACTTACATACATACATACATTGACAGAAACTTGTACGGAGCAAATCTTTAAATCACCCATTCTTCGATGAAGATACCCATCGATTCGGTTGTCACAATTCTACGAGCAAATGCCCAAGAATCAGAACTACCTGAAAAGAGCTTCGCGAGCTAGCTTAAATGCCTTGGACCCGTCCCTGCGTCTACGATACCAAGCTCGGTATTCCATCAAGGGGTTCTTCTAGAAGTACGCATAACTCGAAGCGGACAAGTCTCTTGATATGCTATTACTATGAGTGAGTTTGTTTTATTCGTGACTTTTTTATGCTGTAACGACATTTAATTAGCAGGGAAGTGGAAGATGTGAAATATTTTTCAATTTAAGACCCATAGTACTCAAGGCAGAGCAAGGAGTTGAAGCAAGAAAGTTTAGAAAAGCGCGGAATAGGCTCATATGAGCTTGCTTAGAGCTTCCGGCGACTTAAGCTTTTGTCTTCTACACACAGGAGAAAGGATATTTTGGCATTAAATGCGAATCACCTGAGTCTGCGACATGTCTGGACAAGCTTAAAATGACTTAAAGACTTATTCTGTCGGAATCGAATCCACGACCTTCTCCAAGTCACTTGGAGATTAAATCGTTGGAAAAAATATCCACGAAACCAAGACTTTTTATTTATTTTTTTATTTACTTATTTATTTATTTATTTGGTTAATCATTTATTTATTTATTTATTTATTAGAGCAGAGAAAAGCCCATTTGATCTGAACAGACAAGTGGGTGCAAAACCTTCTCGTCTTTTCGTACCAACAGATATAACATAATCCAAACCGATCTAAATACTGGTCGCAGTGCTTCGTCGGCTACAAAAACAACACAATTCAAATGATTCACAATATTTCTTATAGCTACACAAATAACACTCATAAAATTGACGGACTGACTACAATAAAATAATAATAAGGAAACAGTGCATTTATTTATTACTGCTGTTGCAGAAATCGGGCATCGCTTTGGTCACAAATTTTGAAGTACAACTTCAAGTCACCCGCGTAGGAAAGTTTTAGACACTTCAAGGGGAGATTAACGTCATTGATGTATATCGGGAATAAGAGAGGCCCAAAGTGGCTTCCTTAGGGTACGCCTTAGGGAGTGGTGAATGTTTCAGAGATAATGTCACCTATTTTCACTGACATTTCGCGACCGAGTTGATAACAGAAGTTGGTAATGATGTAACCAGTTCAGAAATTTTCCGTGAAAACCAAGACACTTAAGTTTCGCTATAGCAATGTCATGGTTAATTTTGTCAATTGCAGCAGACACATCGGTATAGATAGCGTCCATTTGCTGCCCTTTATTCATCTCCTGGATGATAAAGGAAGTATAACTTACTAGATTGGTATTTGTCGAGCACTTAGGAACGAACTCGTGTTGATCAATGGAGAGGTACAACGAGAAAGTAAATCCACATCAACATGATGATGAGTTTTGTTTTACCATAGACCATGCGGTAGACTTGGGTGCAACGCCCAACTCCTACTTAGCAGAAGGCAAAGAATTCTTCACATTTCCTTTCGATCATGTCCATATGAGCCTGCCTAGTCCTAGTTTTCCGTTTATAACTGATTCGCTCTAGAATACCTATCGGTCTTTCAATTTCATTGCTTTCGTTTCTCTTAGTCTCAAATTTGCCGAAAATAGCCAACAAAATCGATACAGTAGAACCTTGCGGCAATTAAAACATAGTAACAACTAGAATACCGTAGATGCTGCACTTAAAGTTGAGATAGTTGGAGACGATCCACTTGCTACCCTTCCTGTGCATGGGTCATAAGAATGACTTTTTCCAAATGTCTGGGAATTTTTCTGAAGATAACGAGCGGTTAAATATAAATGACAATTAAGACGCCATGTTAGCTGAACAATTCTTTTAAATTACTAATTGAGGCTTCCTTCGTAGAGGTCACAGTTCGTAGCTTTGGGATTACGATATGTGACGATATCTAGCGAGACGTTAAAATAATCAAAGATAACTTATGATCAAATAATTACGGTTCAAACTCGTAGAGTACGAGGCAGTTTGCCAACTCATGCGTAATATCATCAGAGCAGAGAGTTTCCTACATTAGGTACATACAGATTTGTACTAATTAAGTATTCCATCAATTCGGTAGGGGAATTATGGTTAAAACCGACACCTTAAGCTTAACACTTTTTCTAAGTTGCCACAAAACCAATAAAATTATAATTTTTATGCAGAATTCTTCTTCAGAAAATTCTTAACAAGACTTAATTTTTTCAGCACTTCAAAAAATTAATTTCATTAAAAAATATTGGTTGTAAAACTTGGAAAACAAAGTGACTTTTTGTAAGCACTGCGGGTAAAACCGACACCCCATAGGGGTAAGATCGACACCCCCTTTAATTTATTTTCTCTCCACTTTATTAAAATCTTTATCTTTATTAAACATGAGATATATGCTTGATTAATAAAGTGTGAGTATGTATGATGCAAATATGTGCTTTTTATTGCTTTATCATGTAGTGAGGGGAAGAAAGTTCGAAAGCGTAGTACTATAAATAAGAGTATTTTATGCTATAGGATTATTTATTGATATGAGTATTTCCAAATAATCCTTGCGCACATCATTGCAACCTCCAGTGTCATTTTATTTTATAAGAGAAGATTTTCAAGCATTCTACGTTCTGCTAATTGGATTCATTCACTTGTGAGTGACACACACACTTCTTAGTAAAACTATCTTTTTCAGATTTGATTTTTCAGACTCTGATCATCAACGATCTATTGGAGTATACATAATATCATTGTCTCATTGTGATAAAATTCGTCTATGACAAACCAAGAGAACACTATAAATTCGGTTTGATGACCTTTTTGCAGAAATAGCAAAAGCTTCGTTAGAATCAGATAAGCAAAAATTCCAATTTTTGATTTTTAAAGAGACTTACAAGAAATAAACACAATAAAAGTATTTCTGTGTGTTTCTGCTAATACTATAGTGTTCTAATAGGCTAATTGAAGTGTCACAAAGATCCCCAGTATTTTGAAATGAATCGCAACTATACACAACCATCTTAACAGGGTGTCGGTTTTACCCTAACCATAGGGTGTCGGTTTTACCCCAACAGCGCACATTTTTTTATAAAAGCAATTAAAAATATTGAATTTTTCAAACTCGTCTTCAATGCACCTAGTTGATCATAGGACAGGCCGATAATAATAGGTACTGAAAAATGGGGTGATTTGAAAAGCTTTCGTTCGGTTAAAACCTTTAAATCTACCAACGAAATTTTACATCCAGACGAGTATGAACGCTGCTGTCGAATGTTTTGTTAATTTTTATGACATTCGGCGCACTAACGTAAAGCCAATTTTTCTTCAAATGCTTTAAATAAACGTACTAATAATATTGTATCATTATGAAATGAATAAAAATTTGATTTCTAGGAAAAGTTGTGGGGTGTCGGTTTTACCCACAGTGTCGGTTTTTCCCACAATTCCCCTACCTCTCAAATTGATATCTGTCCTGCTCCAAAGTATGTGGAGGTCATTAGCATCATTGACATTTAAGAGTGTACACCCATTTCTGCCACAGTATGACACAACCCTTGTGAAAATCATCAGAAATCATCGGCAAATATGCAGAGTATTTCTTGTTTATGTTATCGAAAGTCATATTGACTGTGGCAGCACAAATATCACGAGTTGTGATGACATCTCAAGCAGCACTTGCAACATGATTTAAAAAAAATTGAAATTAGTTATGTTGTAAATTAGTTCCATTAAAGTTCTGGATGATAAGTTGATCAACACATGTTGAATTGCTGTTACTCGCATCAGAAACGAAATGCTCATTGTCAGTATAGTCATCATTGCTATCCAAATCATTATCAGGTTCTTGCAGAGGTTCGTTATATTCTTCCTGAACGATCTTACGTCTTCGAACACAGGATGACCGTATCACGGTTTGGCCTGACCCGTACCTTTTAATTTCTGTGTTTTTCTAGCGCCAAAAAGCACTAAAACATTTTTCGTGATCTTCAGATGTGTATTCGAAATCCGCCGCACTGACAATACGATGCATAAATTTGACAAAATTTGGGAACTCTTGTTTGAAACTTTGGTTTCTGTTTTCCTCAGTCGATGTACCTTTTCTAGTACGCGTATTCCTCTTCCAAGAAAACGGTAGTAATACTGACGGATTTATCAATTTACGAATTAAAGTTCGAAAGAAAGGTGCTCCTCTCGTTTTTCCGTTAATTTGTAAATAGTGTGGAAATATCTGAAACATTTTCCTTCAGTCAGGGTTCTTAAAACTTGCTTCCAGTGCTACAATCTCGTTTTCATTCTCAACTTTTTCAAGTTTTTCGAAATCGGCAAAACTCTCCTTCTCAAGAGTTTGTAGTTTCTCGTGTACTGGCTTCTGAGTCTCTAGAAGTTTATGTATATTCGCCATGAAGTTGAGAATCTGTTTCGCTACTTCTTCCAAACCATCGATTTTTTTTCGATTGCTTTCAGCCGCTCCGTTGTAGTAGCATACATTTTGTCGCAGGGCGTATACGTATGATGGCCGTCCAGTAGCACTTCGGAAGTTTCCGGTTCTTCAATATTGGCCAATATTTCCGCTAAGTACCTATTGCCTAGTCGAATGTACCTTTTGCCGTCTTCCCCATCGACTAATTCACATGGCTAAAATTAATTCAAGTTGTAATAAAAACAAGTGTTAGATTTTTAGAAATTATACCTCATTCAAAATAGGTTCGTCTTCAGTCTGGCAGGGTTTCATAGCATCAGAACGCATAAACGTCATTGTCGTATTCACATCCGTTGTGGGTGCATTGTAAATTTCCACCTGCGCTTGTTCGACATCCTGTATCTCCAGTGGTAATTGCTCTGCCCCAGAAGAAATACTAAGACTACCCACAGAAGTCTTTACAACAGGTTGCAGCTGTGAAATATCGGAAATCGGTAACTTTCATAACACACGAGATTCGTACTTAACAATTTAGAACGTTTTACCGGATGTGCCAGCTTATAGGAATTCGGTTGGAATGCTGCTATTTTTTGGCTGGGCGCACACGGGTTCCACGACTCATTCGAATGGCATCGTCGGAATCCGTAATTCTTTCCAAATCTTGGATAATTTCATAAGAATTGCCACGTCCGACAATTTTGCATCTCTGTTCTATCCAAACTCCTGCTACTGGTTCGGAATGCTCGTTCATCGATAAACTTACGAAATTATTTGGTGGCCACATTACTCTATCTCCAGATACCCAACTTATCGGCACACCGGTTAATTTTGGCTTCGATGTGCCGGATTTGCGTGTTTGAACGACAGCAAATGACATTATTACTATTAAAAATGTTTCCGCAGCCAACAAAATACCAGATTTGATTTTTTATTCCGCTGAAACCAACTCATATGTTGACAGTTTGTAAGTGATGCCAGATTGAGTAGTTTAGTTTTTTTTCGCATTTCTTAAAGTGCTCATTACAATAATCATAATAAATGTTTCAGTTTTTTGATTTACGTTTCATTATCATTTTAAATATTAAGCATTTCAGGGATGACTATTCATCTTAGGGGCGAATGTTGTTCATTTGAGAGTTACTGGCACTTAACTGACTAATGCAATTAGCTTAAAAGTGGTGCTTTTAATTTGATGATTAATCTTGCTTAAATCAAAAGTATTCCTTTCAAACTAACTAAACAAACTTGCTTTTAGCGAAGCATTCTTATTTCTCCAGTAGATTGAGAGTAATCAACTTTTCCTAAATGTAATTGATTTGGTCGACTTACGATGTCTTGGGGTATATAGACTAAATGTAAATGCGAAATTACAGGAAAGCGTTTTGATTTTTCGTTTCGAAAATCTCGATTTTTGACGGTTGTGGAAAATGTTCAAATAATTTTTTTTATGTCAAGCATTTTATTTCAATTGAAATGTCGTGTTTGTATATATATTGTAAAACTTGCATCATATGTAAATACGCACTTTTTTCGCAATTTTTTCATTTTTATTTTTACTTACTCTGGTCTGGCGGATCATGTCGCTCGTCATATAACCGAGTCCCAGCCAGGAAGGATGCTTAGTGGCTAGTAGGATGGTAGGACTAACTCTACCATTGTCCTGTACACTATGAATCAGCTGTGAAGTCTGTCGAAACAGACGAAAAAGTTTAGCAACGGAAAGTAGAATCAAGACTTTGATTACATACGCGATTCACTAGTTGGACCACCACCTCTTTCCAACTAACGAACTCGATTAATTGGTTTCATTCATCGACAGATTTAGGAGTTATACTAAGATGGAAGTCAAAAGTCGAATAAAAAATTTATTGAATATTCTGAAAGTACATACTTTTGAGAATCTCTGTGCGAAATATCATCGGATCTGGAGCACTAGATTTTCAATTACAGCCGTTCGCAGTGCGCTGGTTCTTCCACGAATGAAGTAAACACAAAACTATAAACGCTGTTAGCTCGGAATGAAGTGTTTTGAAAGTGCCGTTGCGGTGAACGGTGAAAAACAAAAAAAAATATATCTCTCAACTCCGAAAATTTTAAAAATAGCAACACTGTTTGATATATAGAAATGCGAAAAGAATTTTTAAGTTATGCTATGAATCACTACAGTTGTCATATAGCCAACATATTTGCAACATCGTTGCAACATTTTAGTCACATGCAAAACTAATTTATGTGACTAAAGAGGTTCTTTTACAATCTGGTTTGAAATCATAGTGTAATAAATGATTATGCAATCCCAGATTGACTTATTAAAAGCACTATTAATGTGATTTCGGCGGCAGCCATATTATGACTGGAAAAGTTATTCTAAAATAATAACCTGTTTTCCATGGGTCTTTTCGATTTATATTTTCAGATAAAACACAATACATATTATATGAACACTTGAAACGCATTTTCAATCATTTGTTTTAAATTTCACATGCAATTTTTTTTAAATAAATTATTGCGGATTTATTTAATACTTGGCGCATTTAAAATCCAGACGTCCATTGAAATTCTATACGATGAAATTCGAAGCGTTGATAACATGTCCATTTGGATACCGCAATTTTTTTAACTGCAGTTCTTCATTATTAATATGTTTGTCAATTGTAGAACAAAAAGAAACAATTTGTACATATGAAGGTTTTGGTGTATGTGTTACTAAGAAAACACAAAAAAATATTAATCGCGAATTCAAAAAAAAAACCCGTTTTAATCCACCTAGTGATGCAATTGGGCCTTTGTCATTTATTCAAGCTACGATTCCATGGCTGGTTATGTTTAATATAATGATGGAACTGTCTATTAGATATTCTGTGCGATTTACACATACGTACAATGAATTGACAGCTACGGACTTGAGTTGCTATGGGTCGACGCTGAATCACTTGAAACCAGCGGCGGATCGAGATGAAAGGGTACGGGGGTTTGGACTCCGCCAAAAATTTTCAAATTGTTAAGAAATTTTAAATTAGTCTGTCAACTCAAAATCATTTCAATAAAAAAAAAAATCACTGGTTTTTCAGACCCACAAGGAAAGTTTATTTTAGAGGAATTAGAAAATTTTATTCGCGTAGAGGGCGGTTTAGGGAAGGGTGATGAGTGATGTGGGGGGGGGGGGGGGGGTTCCCCTCACCGTATCTTCCTAACTACGACCCTGTTAAAATACAGAAAACGTATGTAAGTAAAAAAAATAGATTGACGATGTTCAGAGTGATTGCATAACCTTTCTATAGGAGAAAGGCAAAAATGTGAATTTGCTGTGTCCGCACTCTTAAACCCATAACTCCGGAACCGGAACTCGGAATTTAATGAAATTCAATAGCAGGCTATGGAAACGTTGTAACTTTCATTTGAGACTAAGTTTGATGAAATCGGTTGAGCCATCTCCGAGTAACTGATGTCCTTATTTTTGGTCACATACATACATACTAGAGTGGCTCGAAAATGACATTTTTTCAGCACAGCACTTTTTGAGTTCCTTTTGTTGTCCCAAATGCCTGTACAAAGTTTGGGAGCGGTCGGTTGCTTCCCGGGTTTGCGCATTGCGTTTAAAGTTTGTATGGGATTTTATATGGGGAAATCAATTATTTTGCATTTACGTTAATAAAGATCGCTATTTAACTCAATATGAAAAACCAGCTTTATAAAGCGATAATTCAAACCTTCTTTAACAACTTTGTCGAAGACGGTAACTAGCTACGAGTTTTCAAAAAATAGTTACAACGATTTTAAAACTTATGGTTCAATCCAAATGCAGAAATTAATTATTTCTTCCAACACTGTCAGTACACCACGACAGCGATACTTAAAACTTGAATAAATGAGAATATATTCATCGCAGGGACTTGGTACCTTTGAACGAAATGTTCAGAATGAATTGCTGAATAACATAGATGTAGTCAGAAAATGAAAACAAGAGGGGGTGTGGCTTGTGTACTCCCCAGTTCCCTGTTTAGATAGTTTAGTATAACATAAGGAGCACATCTTCAACGCAGGCTTAAACCGCCGAATTAAAAATTAATCTTACGTGTTTGAGTGCTACTGTTTAAGGGCTCTACTGTTATCTCATTTAAAATGGTACAGCGGTTTATAAGTTTTACATATTTTAAAAACCTATTTCTTAGCCGTTCAGAGTCAGAATTTTAAAAAATGCATGTCCTTAGATTCCTTGAAGTCTCGGAATTGTTTCTATTGACGTTTTCGTTTGAGAATCTAGGAACGAAACCAGAATAGTTATTTCAAACAAGAATTTTTTGATGAAATTAAGTTTGGTTCACGCAAAACAGAGGTGATGTTGGCGAACCAGAAATATACTTCAGGTTAGAACCCAACACGATTTTCAGACCTTAGTTAGTTTTTGCCCCAAGCAAAAACAACACATAAATTTGTAGGTGTAAATTCTAAATATTGTAAATGTTATTCCCCACAACAAAGATTGTAGTATGATTCATATTTGGGTCTATCAAAATATTAAGAAAGTTCAGTCGTTGACATTTACAAGGACGTAATGATTCTTTGTCTTATACAAAACAATCTAAACAGGGACTGGGGAGTACACATGCCCCCTCTTCGTCTTTTCATTTTCTGGCTACGTCTATGATATTCAGCAATTTATTCTGAACATTTCATTCAAGGGTACCAAGTCTCTGCGATGAATATATTCTCATTTATTAAAGTTGTTAATGTCGATGTCGGTGGTGTACTGGCAGTGTTGGAAAATGTAATCAATTTCTGCATTTGTATTTTACCATAAGTTTTAAAATCGTTATAACTATTTTTTGAAAACTCGTAGCTAGTTACGGCCTTTGACAAAGTTGTTTACCAAGGTTTGAACTATAGTTTTATAAAGCTGGGTTTTCATATTCAGTGAAATAGCGATCTTTATTACGGTAAATGCAAAATAATTAATTTCCCCATATAAAAGCCCATGCAAACTTTGAACGCAATGCGCAAACCCGGGAAGCAACCAATCGCTACCAAATTCTGCACAGGCATTTGGGACCACAAAAGGAACTCAAAAAGTGCTGTGCCCGCTAGTTTAAATCATTTTGAAGTTTTCCCATACAACCGCGAGCCACTCTAATACATACATACATACATACATACATACACATACATACGCACACACACACAGACATTTGACCAATTCGACGAACTGAGTCGAATGGTATATGACAGACGGCCCTCCGCGCCGGAATTAGGTTGACAATGTTCAGAGTGATTGCATAACCTTTCTATAGGGGAAAGGCAAAAACGTCAAAGTATTTTACACTCGCAGTGCACAGTGGCGGATTTCCCCAAAAACCTGGCCAAAAGTCGAAAATGGTTTTGATTGACCTGCAAAGGTACATACCAAGGTTTTTTGGGGCGTAGATTACGATTTTGATGTCAGATTTTCTAAATTCAAAATGGTGGATACAAACTGGCCGACATTTAAATCTAAATTTAAGTAAATTTTCACGAATGAAGATTTATTAGTTCCATTGTATGCCAATAACGTTTATAACGTATCGAATTTTAAATGGTGTGTAGTTAAATGATAGAATTTGTTGATTTGCTCGCATTGAGATGTGTTGGTGTCTAGATGATGTAGCTTTTGTGAGAATTGATGTTATTAGTCGTTTCAAACTATGTATTTTAAAATATTATACAACATACGTAGTTACAAAACTTTATAACTCTCTGTACAATTATTATTCACTCTGTAAGATTATTATTCAATTGCTGTCCGATGCACATATTTCTCAAAGAGCGAAAAATAGTATATTTCTAAATTATAGAAAATAAGTCGATTATGCGACGGTATGCATGGAGTGAAAATTGCCATGTTTGCTTGCCAATTGCAGTAACTAAAAAAATGAATATGACAAAAATACGAAGACAAGTGAAATTCACTATACTACGATTCATAGTTTTATTTAAATTGTTAGACCTACGATTTGTCTAAAGTCCATTACTACGATGAAGCGTCCATTTAAATGCATGCGTTATACTTGGTCAGAAAATGCTTGTACTGCTTCCTGGTATAGTTTCGAGCAACCACGTTTTGTTGTCATGTTTGCTGGCATACTACGACTGACAACCTTCTCACAAACAAATTCGCCAAGCTGAAGTGTACGTTAAAATGAGTTGTTTGGTACATTCACGGCCGGAAATCTCAGTATTTTACTCTACTGATTCTCACTCGTAATATCCAATCATATATTAGACCTCTACAATTGTTATGCTTTGTATGATCAAACGTCATAGTTTTCCGGTAACGTTTAAGCATGGTATTCATAATCGATTTTTTGAAATTTGTAACCTTTGGCGATCACTTGTTGACCTCGTTGGTTTTCAATATGAACGACCAAAATTAATTACGTCTTTTGTGTTCCACTTTTGATAACTTTTGAACATGTTTATGAATCTCGATGAAATTTTCACCACTAAATACAAAATTCTTCCTGGTCAAAATGCAGTATTGTGCGACTTGTTATGACAACTGGAGGTGCAGCAATAATTAAAAGTACGAGTCCAAATTTTTAACTGAAAATCTTATAAACCACATCCGTCTCCACTTAATCAAATATTTTTCAAAAAGGGGCAAATTCGGGCAAGATTTGTATAATGTTCCAAATAGAGAATCCTTAGAGAAACACAAATTGCCTTGAAACATAGTGGACATATGTGGACAAAAAAAGTATTTCAACAATTTAGCAAAAACGTGTTTTGATTGAAACCGTTTGCTACAAAAGCATGAAAGTTATCGACATTTTCTATAAACATACAAAATAATATCTTTTGTCATCAATACATATAAAAAATACATACCGTCAGCATAACTTTCCATTATTCAAAATTCAAAACCGGCACTGTTAACAAAATCCAGCTAAACTTGAATAATACTGATATTTTGTGCGCTCGATAAAAAAACATGAGCAAAACGCAACAGCTTAAACTGTTTGGGTGTGCCAACACTGCAAATATTGTAATTTTGGAGCGTTTCACTTAAAATAGCATGCGGCAGCACCATCTGAAGGGCAATATATGTACTAGAACCTAAAGTACTACCATGAAATTTTCGATTTTTGGCCAGGTTTTTAGGGAAATCTGCCACTGTGCAGTGGTGTAAATTAAACGACCGCGTAATTTGACGCTCGGGCTTGGTGTGCATGGCTTAAAAGTCGCAAAGTGAATTTTAGAAAAGATTCGCAATACTTTCGCGTATCCACTAATAACTCAAAATCAAAGCAACAAAAAGTTCATTTGACAGTCGGTCTGGGCAATGTTGCCAGAACTTCGGTCGAAATTAATCTATTTGCTGTGGTTGCAATAATCACATTTTGTGGTTTTTAACCGTTTAAGTAATGTACAGATATATAGGAAATTCCTATGTGACCGCGCTAACCAACCTATAACTCAGGAGCCGAAAGTCAGATCGGAATGAAATTCATTAGCAGCCAATGGAAGCATCGCACCAATCACTTCATATATAGAAGATGATGGAAAACGGTCAAGAATGCTCTCTGAGGAATAGGCGTGAAATTAACTCTGAACATTGGCAAGATTTCCGGGGCATGAAGACATTCTAGGTGACCAATGTGATCAAAGTGACTACAGGCCAGCGAATCTAAGTAATTTAACAAGCATTTTAATAAGTTTTCCATCTTCTAGGTATCATGGCAGTACAGTTTATATGGGAATGTACTGTATGATCGCACTTGTCAACCAGCAACTTTGAAACAGGATGTCGGATAAAAATTTTATTCAAAAGCAACCTAGCAATACTATCTACCTTGAGGAACCGATGTGCGAATGTTAGCCAAACACGTATGTACATACGCACACACACACACACATTCGCCGAACTCGAGGAAGTGAGTTGAATGGTATAAGAGTTACGGCTCTCCGGACCTCTGTTGAAAAGTTGATTGTCAGAGTGATTGCATAATTTTTCTATAGGAGAAGGGCAAAAAGGTTTATTTAGGCAATTTGTGGTGTGAACGTATTCTTTTATTTATAACTCCGGAACCAATACTTCGTTTAAATGACAATCGGTAGCAATCAATGTGAATATTATACCCTTCATTTAAGAATAAGATTGTGAGAATCGATTCAGCAATATATGAGAAACAGGTGTGACTCTAATTTCAGAATTTGGCCATTTCTTCGGACCTTCTGGAAGCCTCGATGGTTCCCAAAGTGGTCATAGAGACTTCGATTTGCAATAAGTGATCAGAACCAACAATTTCAAACAATGTAAAATTCATTTCAATTAGTTTTGCATCATTTAGATTTAATGATTATACCGGTTTATATGGGAATTTCGCATGTGACCTCATACTTCAACCCGTAACACAGGAACCAGAACTCCGATTCCAATGGAATTTAAGAGCAGTTAATAGGGATGCAGTAGCTTTCATTTGAGACTAAATTTAAGAAAATTGAGAAAGACATTTCTAAGAAGCAGATGTGAATTAAATTCAGGAACTTGGTAATTTTCCCGAAGTTTCCGGTTCCGCCGATGGTGTCCAAATTGGTCAACGTGAGTTTGATTGGACATCAGTGAGCTGAAACTACAAATCCAAATCATTTAGGCCACATTTTATGAAGTTTTGCATCTTTTAGATAACATGCTGATGCCGATTTATATGGGAATTTCATTCGTGACCGGACTCTTTGCCCCGTAACTCCGGAACCGGAAGTCAGAATTAAATGAAATTCAATAGCAACCTATGGGAACGTTATACCTTTCGTTTGAGACTAAGTTTGATAAAATCGGTTCACATACATACACACACATACATACGCACACACACAGACATTTGCCGAACTCGACGAACTGAGTAGAATGGTATTAAAGACTCAGCCCTCCGGGCTTCGGTCAAAAAGCCGGTTTTCAGAGTGATTGCATAGCCTTTCCATAGGAGAAAGGCAAAAATCAACCTTGTGCTTCAACAGTGTGTTTTCGGTTTATGCAACTGCAATGAAACTTTAAATTTCTGATAAGTCACAAAATAACAGTTGTAGCCACAGCATTGCAATAGTTTAAGCAATACCGTGTTTCTTTAAAGTTTTTTTTTTTCAATTTGTTTATTTGATAAGGCACGTATGCGTTAGCTTAAAGGTGCCATTTTTTCATTGTTTTACATTTTGAATTTCTTAAAACTAAGGGGTTACACATTTCAATATTATTTTGTTTTATATAATGAAACTAAAAAAAAAACTTTACAGCTAACTTATACATATAAAAGAGGGTATAATATAATATTCGTAAGATTTGGGGAACGGGTCATTTTGTGTGTTCTTTGTATAGTAATTCACTTTATGATTTTTAGAAGGGAGATTGTAGGAGAAATTAATTATTAACTAAGCGGAACATTTTACAAGCTTATTAACTAGAAATAACTAGAAAGAGTGGTTCAAGATTAAGGGGAATTAATTAGGGCTATTTTAAAGTAATGGTACTGTTGGGCATTTCTTAACGAGATTAAATATTGATCAACTAAAACTAAGCACTTAAGTTTTGGGAATATATTCAAGGGGAGAAGGGGTTCTTTAAAGTTTTATTCAACATTCTTGCAATTTTTTAAGAAGGTGTTTAAAAGTTGAACACAACAACTCATGTAACATCCACTATGTTGCAAGTAGGCTCCGCCTCTTGCGCTTTTTCCGTTACGTAACAGTCGATTAATGAATGCAAAGTCTGTCTTTTAACAGATAGGCGTATCGTTACAATAGTTGCATACACTTCTATAAAACAACGTGTGCTGCTTGGGATGGGTCAATAGCACTATTCGCAAGTATAAATGCACGAGGTATTTCACGTGGATTTGTCATGCCATTTTTGTTGAAAGCTATACGAAAATGGAGTTAGGTAGCTTTCCAACATAGTAGTTTCCTTTATCAAAATACGGTTCCTGAAACAAAGCTATGGAAGCTATTCCTTCTAGCAAATGGCGGAACAGATTCATAGTTACTGTACGTTTATGCTGAAGATTGATTTATGCTACTGTAACCATACTCGATCACAGCACTACACATTTCATTCTCAGCACTTATTGTACAGCAACTAGAAGATACCAAACACGTTGATCGACTACAGTGAACCCCGAAGTGTGTGTTAGGGACATGACCATCATTTGAAACCCACGATTTGTGAAGAAACTGTGCTAGAGATCCACTTAACACAGCAAGGGTAAGACCCACGACACTCCGTGCGCGACTGACATATTTTAATCCTACCAGGCATTCAGTCCGCAGCACGGAGAATCAGCTCGATTTGAGGATCCCTGTTCTCAGTTGCCTCTAAAAATATGGGAATATGGGAGCAGGAACCCAGTGGTTACTACCGGATGCTGGACTATGATCTACCTCCTATTGGACCACAGCTACATCTGCAGTTAGTCGCTTTTACGATGTGGACACAGTGGTTCAATTTTTTAGCTGAAATACTTTGAGAGATTTCAGCCCGCCGAATACTACACACCAAAGTACTAAGAAAGTGTGCGGATGATATTATATAACATATTTGTTTCTAATTTCTCAAAAGACACTACACGTGAATTACTTGGGCCAACTAAAAAAATTAAAAATGTCGATTTCGGAAAAAAATTTTGATTTCGGACGATTAAAATTTAAAATATTGATATTGATTGTGTGAACTTCGAATGTAAGATTGGTTTTATATTCAATAATTTTGGAGTGCCAGCTGAAGAGGATTCCTGATTTGAAAGTAATTTTACCTAAGAACTTTTTAACTTCTGTTATACCATAACGAACCAATGTTGTTATCAATTGAATTAACGCCTTTATTAGTTCTGGATTTACAAAACCTATATGGAGTCTTTTTACACGTGACTCTATATACATCCTTCGAAAATCATAGCTTCGAATAGTTCTAATATTATTGATTTGATCAAATTATAGTATATGTTGAACATATTCCTGGTGAAGACCGTCGATATGATTCATTGTATGCACAGAGCCCCTCAATTATATGGAACCAATTTGATAGTACGAATGGTTCCTTGATTCCTGTTCGCCGATGCTTCCAAACCTCACGCCCACGCTGCAGGCTTTAATATCACCCTGAACCGCGAGCTGAAACTTCCCCATTACACCTGCTTTCAAAGGCAAAGGCAAACTAATATCCATAATAGATGTTTGTTGTCGTTTACTATCGACTGGTTTGTACCCTCTGAATAGCATTAAAGTACAATTTTATAGCATTCGTGATTGTACACAATTTTATCGGGCTAGTTCTGTCGTTATACAAACTACATATTCAGTCGGATGACGACGGTATTTCAGCTCGTCAGGTCGGAACGGATCGAATGAAACTATATAGCGCACCAAACTACCAACTGCTTGCTCGTCCTGAATCCTGATATGGGTGGCGGTTGATAGTGGTCTGTGGTCCACCCATAAAACGTCTCCGGTTTATATCCCCCCAGCTCCTTCGTTCCATGGCAACTATCTTCTACAAACAAGCTCGTTACAATGGAGCGATTAAAAGCAACATCCAACGCGAACTTCTTCGCTGCACGGCAGAAAACGGGACGGGAACCGGGGGATCTTCCCCGCTTCTCGTGCTCAGTCTGTTTGGGATCCTAATCCCGACATTAGCCTGCTGCTGATGGCATGTAATTACATGTGATCAGCCGTTCGCTTTCGCTCCCTGTTTGACTTCGCACAATCGTTCATCGGTCGGTGTTTATTCGCCCATGTCCCTTTTTGATTCAGTGTTTTCCCGCTGGGCGGGCCGAGTGAGTTAGCACTTCGCCATGGATGATATAGAAGAACATGTAGTCAATAAAGAGAGCTGAACTTTTGCAGTATGTAAATGCGACATTATTTCTGAACTCGATGAAACTCAACATTTTATCACTAAATTTATGGATTTTAGGCTGTTTGTGATATTTATAGGAAATATGTATCACGAGACGACGTCGTATATACACCAAGAACCAAAGGTTCATCAACTCTTATCATCGCATGTAGAATGTGGAAGTTTTCATTATTTTCCCTTTCATCAATAACCAGTATCGGCAGCATTTATCGAAACCAAATCGCAGAGAGCTTCCAAATAGCACTTGTCATAAAACGAACTAAAGGATATGTCAAGAAGCATATTCGTTCCGCTTCCTTAGTCGATGGTCATCTGTCCAGGCAGGACGAGTTGGGTTGGTGCCAATCGCGGGTAAGGCACATCATCGATTTCGGCAGATAAAACCAACAAAGTAAACAAAGGGAGATCAGTATCCAACAAACATACACACACAGGGACAAGTTCGAGACCAATACTGCTCTGGTAAACCGACGACGTCGTCGATGCCATCCCCATCAGAGCTATCATTTATCCCACGTGGTTTGGGTTGAGCAACACTGTTGGTAGCAGAAGTTTTCTTACCACATTTGACTTCGTATTTGTCTTCATGCTATTTTGCCGGTGTTTTCTGCCTGAAATTCCGCAAATCCTACTGCCGGGTGGTAGGGGACAGAGAAAAAAGCAAGGAGCTGACACGGCACTATTTGGAATTAGGTCTGCCCGTTTGCGGACAAAGAATAGCCTTTGCTGACCGGCTTTTTCTTTTCTTTCTTTCGATAATGGGGTGAGGGATTGTAATCTACACTGTGAAAGTAATTAGCCTCCCCGGAAAATTATGTCTTTGCACAGGGACATCGAATCGAGTATGGTCGATTTGTTATTGGTGATTGCGGAGGAAGCTAATGGTTAGTTGTAGGGCTGTGACTGTAATGTTGATTCGAGTTTGATCGGAAAATTGGTTTTCTGCGTACGAAGGAAGGGGAAGAAATTATTTTCTGATTCCATTCACAGTAGATAGGATAGGTTGGATCTAAAATTATCCTTTATAGGAGATATAGAAACATAAATGACAAATACATTTCTAAGCATAGCAACCGTAACTTTGAGGGGAGTCTGATAAAATTTGTTTCATCAGAAACCTTTGTCTAAAGCATATGAACTTTCATGATAGTATGGTTTTGAAAATTAGAAGCGAGCTTAGTCTAACTGGAGCAAATTTTCTGAATGAAATTCAACACCATAGAGTTCAACAAATAGATTATATTTGAGAGAATAATGTCACATATCGCGATAATATAAGTAAAAGTTCTTCTGAAATATGTTGATATTCTGAGAGGTGAAAATGTCGCGTTAGGGGACAACAGAGCAAAATATTGATTTTCGAACCTACACTTGTATTTATCAAAAAACCTGCTCTATCTCAAACTTTAGAGCACCCTTTTGTTCTAGGAATTTGATCATCGATAGTCACAGAACAATACTGTATGCTTAGATTTTCGTGCTTTCATGAAATTTTTTTCACGACCGTTGCAAACGCTACGTTAGGGGACAACACCAAAATGAACACAAATGGTCGCATATGAAGTGTTGTCCCCTAACGCGACCGAAGTGTTTGTTGATGTAGGGTTGACACTAGTGCTGGTTGCCATCTGCTGGTGCCATCATGCTGGCAACCAGCACGCTACCAGCATAATGTAAACGCCTGCCATCTGCTGGTGCCAGCTGCTGACAAGCGTTTACATTATGCTGGTTGCCAGCATGCTGGCACCAGCAGATGGCAACCAGCACTAATGTAAACTGGGCATGAACCTCAAAACCTCAAACAAAGCGAAGTATATTACCTCTAGACATGTAAATTACTCAAAACAAAGATTTGAAATGCCAAACTAGATGTATTTCTAGTTTCACCTTCATGTGTATTTGACAAATGATATTTAGAAATCAAATTAATATGGATTGAGAACAGACCACACCGCATACCACAGTGTGGCCCGGTATAGAAGAGATTGTGGACCACAATCGCCACTTTCTAATGGTTCGAAAAAGGTGGTTTCAAGTAGTTTTGGTAAGTTGAATACATTATTGACATCGGAAAATATATTAAATAAAATTAACTGTTTATTAGGGTGACTCAACAATTTTTTATTTTGTTGACCAAATAAGTTTTTTCAAGCAATTTTAATGCGCTGACTTTGTTTTTTGACATTATAAAATCTTGAAAAAAAAATTGACTGTTGATTAGGGCAGATCTAAAAACATCATTAGGGTAGTTCAATATTTATTTTCTTGTTGTGTTAAAAATAAACAAATGTGACACTGAAGTAACTCAGCAAAGGTAAGACTGTAAAACAATTGTACTCAGTCAAGCAGTTATGATGTTTACATATTGTATATAATGTCGCGAAAAACCAGTAATACGGTTGAAGTAAAGATTTCGAAATAGAATATCACCCTTCCAGTTCAACCTTTGGCGTTTGTTCAACCGTTTCTACTCATAGATCTGTAAGAAGCCATTTAATAGTTATGATTGCGGAAATTAATCAAAATGCAGCCGTTTTACGCGATTTTTGGAAAAGAAGGGAAAGACGCAGCTTTTGGAAAAATTTGATATATTTCAGTATTTTTTTATTGTTAAAAATCTGCACACAATTGCGGTCTTACGGGTCAGCTGGTCGGCTTGTCACTAATCTAAATGATAGAAAACTGGAGAATTTCGTGAAATTGTATCTTTTATTTGCGAATTCTGAGAAATGCGTATCCTCGATAAAATTTTGACTTTAACGTGCTATCAAAACATTAAAAAGCTGTGTTAAACTACGATGTTTGGTTCATGTAGAAAAAAAAATCAATTTCGAAAAGACAAACCGTGGTTTGTTCCAAGTGGTCAATAATTATAAACTGTAAAGTCCCGTTCCAATTTTTTTTTTCAAAAATTTCTCCGCGGTGATTTGGTTGGAACCGTAAATCTCCGCCATCTTTTTATTTGTGCTGCTACCAAGCCTAGTTCGATGGGAATTATTTTTCAATCGTAGGGCATTACAGTAAAATTTTCGATTTTCGAATCATTTTTTTCAATCTAATTTCCAAGTCCTTGGATCTATAAAAAATTTATAATTTGTTTTCAGCGGTTTTTGTTTGTTTTCAGACTAGATGCTGCCGTTTCATGCTATTTTTAGACATATTTCGACAAAAAAAAAATCGATTTTCAACATTCATGTACTCTCTTTGGATTACTTTTTCGATGTAATAAGCATTTTATGTAAGACTTTATGCGAAGATTTAAGATGACCATTTTTATTGATATCTTGTCTCTTGAACACCCCTAGTTCTCCATACAAACTTTGGTTTTAAACTGTGAAGCCCGGTTCCAATTTTTTTCAAAAATTTCTTCACCAGGGGTTTCCTGGGACCCAAAACTTTCACCATTTTTTTGTTCTGCTCCTCGATCGTGTGTTGAACAGTGTTATGTCGTCAATTTGAAAGAATATTTAAGGAGGACAAGTGAGTGTTATTGTCCAAATTCTTCCGTGCGCTCTCATACTTGTTTGGCATATTGCGTTCCATTCCATATCTTTGAACCCTGTTCTGAAATTGTTGATTTATCCTTAGATAGTTTATCCATTGATTGATGTAATAAAAACTCGATTATTTTGCGATATTATAAGGTAGGCCTTCCCCTTAATGGCATAACCCTCCATCCCTCTCTTTCCACCCCTTAGGACACTCATACCACTGCATGGCTGCGTTATTTCTGAAATAGGTTGCTTATATCTTTTATGTCTATATCCTGTTCTGTAGGCTCACAAAGTATCTCTGCAGAAGGATTTACCGTACTGTAACGGAAAGCGTTAGGGGACAACGCTTCAGTACACCCCTATGAAAGAACGATTTCAAAGTTTGTTATATACTAATAGCACATTTTAGAAAGGTATTGATGAGTACTAATAGCTTCTGAAAATATTTCATATATATCGTGCATTGTTTTCGTGAAAAATTGAAAAAACATGATTTTTGCGTTAGGGGACAATGCAAAAATGGTCAATTTTTGCCCCCCTTTTATCCGGCAATCCATTCACTCAAAACATCCGCGTCCCATGATGAAATCTTTGTACAATATGTATACAATAAAATGGCATTTAAGATTACTCCAAATTAATTTTATTACGAACATACCGGTGTGGTACGGGAAAATATATTCAATTATTAAAAACGAGTCTTAAATGTTTTACTGGTTTTTATTGACGAGCGTCATAAAATTCTTTTAAAAAATTTCTATATATGTATGATTTGGGAGCCTTAAACCTATACCAACATATTTGAGAACAACTTTTACATATATTAGCAGATTTATTTTCATGAGGTAAGCGATACAAGTGCGTGGAATGTGTCTATATCACAAGGCATACTAAATTAAACTGGGAAGTCGTTCGTTCGTGGGTCTTTCGCCCTCCTCACACACGCACCCTTGCATGATGAAATTAGTTAGCAGGAAGATAACATTGAACTAGTGCTGATTATGCTAATTAAGTATGATATTTTTTTTGTTTCAAGTGTTTCACCGTCAACACAATCATTTAACTGAGACCTGACGTCGCAATAGCCGGCGCATACCCAGACAACGTTCTTGATGTTGTGATAGCCCTCATCACAAGCGCACAGACTACTCTCTGCAAACCCAATACGCCACGAATGCGCATCCAACGTGTTGTGCTTGGACATAAGCCTGAACATTACACGTATGAACCGACCCACGTCCATTGCCCTGAACCAAGGCTTCGTTAAGACCTTCGGGATAACAGAATGTAGCCATCGTCCAAGTACCCCATTGCTTCATGAGTTTTGCAACTGTTTCAAAAATGTTTGGCACTATGGGGAAAAAACGTATCAGAAGGCCTTTAAGAGGATTAGTTACATTGAAATCTGTGAAAATTAAGTCCACGAGGTGAGAATATTTCAATACACTATTATTGAACAGAGTGTCTTTTTGAAAACAGAGAACGCTCGGGTACTCCCTGTTAGAATTCAACTGTCCAAGACTGGGAGCAAATTGCTTCAGGTTTAGGGCAACCCAAGTAACAATTTAAGTTTTATAGCACGCTACAAGTGCAATCTAAGTTTTATGGATGGCTATAAAAGCACCATAAAAACTCAATTGATACTAGGGAACACTTTCGTGGGATTCATTAGTCTAGTAGCCTAGGGGAGTCAAAATTCATCCTCTTGCCAGACTCTCCCGGGTTAACACTTTTTGTGGATCATCAGATTCCTGCTCAACACGAACCAAAAGAGCAAAGGAATTTTCAGAAAGGACAGAGGGCGATATGTTCTTTAACATTTCTGTGAAAGTGCGCTTTAAACGTTCCTTAAGCGCTTAATTTTATCTCCGCGTTGTTTGTACGCGGATACCATAGTTGGGTAGTATTTATCCGGCAAATGTCACCCGAAACGAATCTGTTGGTGAGTAAGTAGTCTTATTCTCCTCGGTTTCTGCTGTACGCAACTGCTTGTAGTCCAAAATCTTCACCTGTCGAAGTGAGGGGTCCTTAAGGGGTTACATATCTTTTTGCTAGAAAAATTTCAAGAACGTTTGACTTTACGTAAAGGCATAAAGCAATGATTTTATTACATCAAACTTATAGTATTAGTGTAGCACATTTTTCAATTGAAAAATAAGCAATAGTGTATGAAAATCTATTGATAATTGACGGAGTTCTAACTTTTTCCCGAAACTCTTTTATTATTTAAGAGGATCACGATTGAAGACCAATAGATCAACTAAAATCCCAAAACTTCATTAGTGCAGAAATATTACTCGTACCTTAACGCTTAGTTGAATAAAACACTTCCTGAATTCAGGAAAATTTTTCCTAAAAAATCGATATTTTAAGCTACAAAATTAGTATTAAAATATTCTTACCTGCAAAACGAAAATTTATGCTTCAAAAAGGAATCATTAAGGTACGAGAAAAACTAATTACGAACAATTGAAAGAAAAAAAAAACTGAAGAAAATCGGTTGAGTAGTTTTTCGGCAATCATGATCACGGAAAAGCCATTTTCGGAAAAAAGAAATTTGAGATAATCAAGTTTGAACGTTCAAGTTACCGCTGCTCTTGGTAGAGAAGCGCACTTCGAAGCACTGTAGCTTTCGATCTATTGATGGGATCGCTACGAAATTTCGTGAAATTATTCTCAAGGACTTATAATTTTAGATAAAGTAATTAAAAAAACCTGTTTTAATCCACCTAGCGGTGCAATTGTGCCTTTCTCATTTCTCTAAACTATGGCACGGAGGCTTTTTATGTTCAACATAATCGTGGAAATGTCCATTACATTCTTAGTACACTTTGCACTTATACACAATGGCATGCCAGCCACGAACTTGATGAGCTACGTGTCGACGGTGAAACACTTGAAACAAAAAAATATCATACTCCATTAGCCTAATCAGCATTAGATCAATGTTATCTGCTTGCTAACTCATTTTGTCATGCGGGGGTGGGTATGTGAAGAGGGCGAAAGTCCCATGAACGAACGACTCCCCAGCTTAAATTGGTATGCTTTGTGATATAGTGGTGGTTTAAAGATGATGGGGTTGAAAGGGAGGGGTATGAGGGCTGGATGGGGTGGTGGTCTGAGGGGTGATTTAAGGAGATTTTTAAAGGAGGGGCGCGAACAGTAGAGAGGGGGTGTAACCCCTCTCCGTAAACCATCAACTACGCCCCTGTTAAAATCCAGAAACCCTAAACGAGTCGAAAATTTTTTTTGCCGGGATTAGGTTGACGTTTTTCAGAGTGATTGCATAACCTTTCTATATGAGAAAGGCAAAAATTCAATTTTTTGAAAAGTAAAAAGGTATGTAACCCCTTGGACCAGCCAATCTCGTACTGCAACAAGTCTTCGCATGTCAGACCCAACTCGGCGATCACCACATCAATTTCTATTGCATTTGCAGGTACGTATACCCTTAAATTCTGCGTATATCGTTTACAACAAACAATCTGTTTTGGCTGTTCGGGATTATTCACAACACCTCTCACTTTATCTACTCGCACCCTTGTAATCTGGGTCACAGCACAGAATGCTGCTTAGTTAAGTCCCCCTAGAGCTCTAAAACATTCACACATTCCGATAGGGTCCGAAAGTAGGATCTCATCAAACACCGACACGAACTTATTGCTGGAATGCCGGGTGAGACTAAGTAGAAACACACCCATGACTTTATCAAGTTACGTATAAAAAGTGGTTTCACCAAAAAACGATGTACAAGTCTGTCTATGCCATGAGACATGCTGGTGAACTCGATTGATTCGTAGTTGTGCTGCCTAAGCTCGACCCTCATCAGCAGAAGACAAAAGTTAAGCACGTAAGATATTAAGCCTGTTCTAATGACCCTGCCACTAGCTAATTGAATGTCGTTAAAATGAAAAAAAGAAAATGTGACTAACATAGTCGAAATAAAAAAGGAAAAAACAAAAAGGAACTAATGGGAATCCATCGGCAGCGGTGGGTAACCGCTGTAGACACAGCCACCACCACCTTACACAATGTAGCATACCCACTACGACTGTAAGCGCAGTGACAATAGCTCCTCAGAATCCTACAGAGGTAGTCGGGAACTCTCAGTCTGTGCAGCGAATCGGCGATTGCGGCCCAACTAGCGTTGTTGAAGGCGTTTTTTACGTCCAGTGTAACTGTTCTGCAGTAGCGGTTACCTCTTCTTTTTTGCTTCTGCGCAGCCACCATAGTTTCCACGAACGTTCGTATGGTATCCACCTTTCCGGAAACCGAACTGCATATTGGATAGTCCATTCTCTCCCTCTGTGTATGTTGTAAGCCTGTTATGTATTACTCTTTCAAGCACCTTGCCGACTGTATCCAACAGGCATATCGGCCTATTTGCTGAAGGATCTCCAGGGGGCTTGCCTGGCTTCGGCAATAGCACTAGCTTTTGTCGCTTGCAGATGTCGGGGAAGTCACCATAGTCGATGTACTTTTGCAACGCGATCCTAAACATATCCGGGTTCGATAGGATTGCTGTTTTCAGAGCCACGTTAGGGATACCGTCTGGTCCAGGGGCCTTCCTGAATCTCAAGGCTTTTGCCGCCACCATCAGCTCCTCGTTGGTTATCCGAGCTTCTTCTACGTAGTCATACTGCGTTCCGCGGCCAGGCCGTCGATTCATGCTATTGTCCATTAGCGCTTCTACGATGACTTTCATCCTCTGCGGTCACCTATCCGGTAGTACTGCCGGTCCTCTTATCTTCGCCATGGCAACTTTATAGGCATCGCCCCACGGATTTGAGTTGGCGTTGCGGTAAAGCTCTTCTAGGCAGGCTTTCTTACTAAGCTTGATTTCCTTGCGGCTCTTGCCGTCTTGTGCGCTGGCCTTAGAGCATCTCTCTCCGCGACGTTTCGGGTTCTCTGCATCTTCCTCCGGGCTCGGTGGCAGCATGCACGTAGGTCGGCAATCGCCGAATTCCACCAGAAAGCTGGGCGCCGACTGTACCTTGGTTTACCTTCTCTTGGCATGGTTGCATCGCACGCTCTTGCTGTCATTTCATCTGCGGTGAAGTCAATCTGATTGCACTCACGCCTCGACGAAGACTCTCTTGTCGAACTTCGTTGTTTTCCACCTCCGTTCGTTTGATTGGATCACACGCGCTTCCAACTGCCTATTGCTTCCGATATTGTACCGGATCACTTGGTGGTCGCTGTGGGTGTACCTCTCGCACACTCTCCAATTCAAACTTCCAACCAGCCCGGGGCTGCAGAAGGTAACGGCAATAACTGAATGTCGTCCGTCGCGGTGGTAGATGCTGGTTGTACCATCGTTTGCAACTTCCACGCTCAGCTTTGCAAAGGCCTCAAGCGTTGAAATCGCCGGCTATAACGACAGGTCTCCGATCGATAAGCTCTTCTGTCAGCTTATCGAGCATTTCTGTGAATCGATTGATCGTCCACTGCGGAGCTGCGTAGCAGCTGCAGAAGAAGACTCCATTGATTTTGGCGATTACGAAGCCTTCATCCGCACGATAAACCACTTCCTGAAATGGATATCTGCCTGTCGTCCAAATCGCCGCTGATTTTGCGTTATCTGCTATCCAGTTTCCATTGCTGGCCCGGATAAGGTAAAGCTCCGAAATGATAGCTGTATCGCATTTAGACTCCGCTACAGATTGCCGCAGCAACTCTTGTGCTGTGTCGCAGTGGTTGACGTTGATTTGCGTTACCTCCATTGTGACTTCGTTGCAGTCGCCTGCTTTAAGGTAGGACATCGTGGGCCTCCTGTAACGTGGTTGTTAAATTCTTCGATTGCGCAGATCAGAAATCTCGGAGCCTGCCGGCAGTCTTTTGCCATGCGGCCTTCTTCCCAGCACCTTCTGCATAATTGGCTCCTGTCAGGTCCACTGCAGTTTCTCGCCAGGTGGCCGAACTCTTGACACTTGAAGCACACTTCCGGTCGCTGAGAGACACTCAATGGACATACCGACCAGCCAACTTTGATCTTCCCCATTTTAAGTGCTTTGTTCGCTGCTTCCTAACTGAAGCCACTTGCGTGCCGAAAGGTCCCTTCCTCATTCGGATTATCATCTGCACTTCTCCAAGCTCGAACTGTTTTTCCAGAGCTTCTCTTAGCTCTTCTTCCGAGGATATCTCATCTAGGTCCTTACATTGGATGGTTGCCTCCGGGCACAAGGCTCTCACTTTCACCGCTTCACCCAGAGCATTCTCGGTGAGCTCTTTATGAGTAGAGCTGTTCGACTTCGGATCCTTTTTCAGCTCCAGAATCATCTCTTTGGTGCGGATGCGCCTTATTTTCTTGACATCTGACATCCTTGAGTACCGGGTTTGTCCTCATTGCACGCAGTACCTCCTCGTATGAGTCATCGTTAGTTTTGACTATGAGTGCTTCTTCTTTGTTTCGTCACTTGAGAAGCTTTCGCTTTTCGGACCTATCCTTATGGTTCGCCCTCTGTTTTGTGCTGCCGACGACTTCCCCTTTGGTGTTTTTATACACGTTTGTAGCTGCTTCGTTCGCTATACGTACCACTACGCCGGGAGCCTGCTTGTGTTTCTTTAAACCTCCTGGTCTTGCATCACCTGGAGAGGCTCTTGGCCTCTTCGGTGTAGAGAGGGACGTCCCATGAGGTTTGTATTTCGCCTCGTGAGATTCCCTCACTTTCGGTGGTGCTACTGTTTGCCTTATTTCCAAAGACTTCTTGGCCATCAACAGCTCCTTTCCGGTTACCTCCGCTTTCTGCTTCAAGTTTCTCCATTTCTCGACGGCCAATCCGAGGTTACTTTGTATCATCAGGACTAGTGTCTTGATGTCGTTGTGCACATTACTCCTTTTGTCAACAAAGTTGTGCAGTTTGTCCACCAGTTTTTTAGCTACTGCTATACTCGGCAAGCTTCTGTTGAAGCTGCGGCTGCTGTTTCTTGTGTTCGTGCTGTTGTTGCACTGGTTGGCTTCGCCCAGGTGGTGATCTCGTTAAACCGCTTTTGGCGAAGGGATTCGCCGCGCCTACTTCATATGAGTAAGTTTCTTGCTCCATTTTGATGGGTCCCAACTCCGGGCCGCTATCTCCACTCGTTGCACATAGTCGTCTCTCGTGATCCCATGATTATCTAAACTACCAAAATCTTAGTAGCAGGGAGGTCATGCAAGGGTTGACACTATCCGTCATGGGGAGTAGTGTTCAGATCCGGATCGGCGTAAAATCATGAATGCTCCAACCGAACCTAGTACCACCAACTAAATGGTGACGAGTTTTGAACGTAGCCCACTCCGAAAATAGCTGTATTGTTAAGACACGGGCCATAATTAATCTTCGAAGCCGTTTGTTATTTCTTTACCTAAATTTGGAGTCAAATATTTTCGCCGAAATCGTGTCAATTGTGAAATCCGGCGAAAAAAACACGTTTATTCCAAAAACCGTGTGAAAGATTATAAAAACTTCAAATATTAAGCTCTCAAGATGTTCAGATTAGCTAAGTCAGAGCCGTTGATTGCATACCTGAGTAGCATTAAGCACCTGCTTGACTAGTTCTACGAAAAGCTAGTAATTTGCCAACATGTCACGACTCAAGCGAAAATGCAACACACATAAATCAGCGAATAGATATTAATACATCAAATCTTCCACAAACGCAGCAAGCAGAAGTTGAACCTGACACATGTTTCGTCATGATTCCCAAAGCTGAAAACACTCCGCTGAGAGCGGTACCTTTGAGAACAGTCTTCTCCAATCCGCCAAATGACACGGAGTGGCGTTTTAAACACGTACATACGGTTGCGGCGTTCAAATACAGCGTGCAGTGCAATGTTTGAATATATCTACTACTTAAAATACAGAATAAAACAAATATCTGAGCGCCTTATTTTCGAAAACAATTTTAACCGCAATATGAAGTATGAACAATTTCTTACTGGCGTGAACAATGGTAAATATGTGCTCAACCCACTCTACTCTATTATTCCTCATTTTTTGCCAAGAAACTCATAGTATGTAACTACGACTCCAGATTACAAGGTGTTAATTATGACGGTATACTGATAACTGCGAATATTATTATGCTGATACAGTTAATAGAAATGCACGCAAATAGATTTTAAGCCATTTGATGTTTTTCCAATTGCCATTGCGATATTCCTCGATTTAGAAAACCTAGCTTATTACCTGTATTGCTATTTTATAAGCCAGATAATAATACACCGAGAGGCAAATAACCCATAAAACGTATCCCCGTGAACCTATTTCCCTGTTAGTACATAACCGAAATAGCACTTCCATATCGAGAGCAAATATCATTTCCTAATCCGCATCCTAAACGTTCCGCAGCAGACAACAATCAACCTGCTCAATCGACCTGCGAAGGTAAAAAACTTCCCCCTACCCTAAAACCATTTGGGCTGATCCCTTCCGTATCCCCCAATGCAGCACAACACAACCCGACCCCGATCGATGAACAAATTCAAAATTCTCCACAGTTCTAGCTGTGCAAACAAAACTCCCTTCATCGAGCGTTTTTGCAGTTGCCTCCTTTTTCACAACTTCATCCTTCGGTTTGCTTCTGCCTGGCTTCGCAGCACGGCAAGCAGGTGCCAAAACATGTGATTGTGGACGGTGAAGATTTATGAGCCCGCTGGGGTACCCTTGGCCAAACGACACAGTCACACACTGACACAAACTCAGATTTCCGTTGAAGAAAGAGGTGTCCCTTTTTGATACAGTCGGTACACATTTCGAATGCTTTGCGTTCTTTGGCTTGTGTGTATGTGTGTTTGTTGTCAGTGTATGCATCTGTGGAAGATTGTGGGAGGACGATTGTATATGCGTTGGTGTGTGCCAGTAAAGGATGTATCTAACATACAAATAGAAGAACACAAAAATGAACCGTACAGGTCGGAAGGACACCGGAGAAGGTCGTAAAAACGCAAAGGAATTAGAGAATGCGATGAACTCCGACTGTGGACTGCTGCACGGGGAGGAGAGGAGGTAGGATGATAGTTGTTGCAGCACACGACAGTGGAATCGAAATCAGCAACAGCAGCAGCCCGCAGGTACTGCAAGAAGACATCCAAGAGTAGAATTCCATGAATTTTTTAAACTTGTATCAAGCTGGTTTCTGTCCCTACATACCTACATCTGAATGGCTCCGAATGCTGGAGAATGTGTAAGGAATCGTTGAAGTTTATTGTTTCTCTGAATGATTGTAGCTTTTGCTGTTTCTTTTGTTTTCAAATGATGTCCGAGCGAAATAAGATTAGACGAAGGTGCTCATGCGGATGGGAAGTGAACGCAAGAGGGTGTTTACCTGGAATTGAAATTGTTAACAAGTGTTCAGGTAATGTACTGCAGATTTTCTTTTTCAGAGTATACCCATTGCTAAGTGTTTGCGAAATGTGGTCATATTAGCGATAGAAAATAGCATTCTTTGGTTGGCCAAGGTCATTTAAACACATAAAAGATATCAGAAACAATGGAACCAAAGACAATTCGAACAATAATATTGACACCCTGGATACGCACTCTAAAAAGCAGTAAACGCGAAAAAATCAGTACATTATAAATACATACACATTTATATCTCAGAAACTTATAGCATAACATTTTGAGAAGAATTGACCATATTAGCGAAATAAACTAGTTAATGGTTCGGAACAAGTTTTACCCTAGCACTGATGAACGCTGGTGAGTGCTAGGTAGGGTTTTAGCTCTTCCTAATTATCCGAAGATTTTTTTTCATCTTGTTAAATAAATTATGATTATTGTGAGTAATCAAAAAATTCAACATATTTCAGAAATCCAGCATATAGCATATAGCATCTTATAGGGCCTATTTTGGCACTATTAGGGAGAGACCCACACTATTTTTTGAACAACTTTAAAACGAGGCAATATTATCTATTACTCAGAATAAAGCATAATATTTATTTATCAGAAATGTTTCTATTTTCAGCATAAATGAAAATAAATGTTTATTCCTTACATCTATTCTCACCTCAACGATCCAATTATCGCCTCCGCCAATTTTCACCTCATCGAAAAGCAATTTGGCTGAAATGCAATGCCTGCGTCGATTCTGACTACGTATCCAGATCATGGAAGCCAACGCATGATTTGTAAAACGTATACTGTCAGGTCTCCTACTACGCGGATAACTGAGGGGGTGAAAAAGGAATCCGCGCTGTAAGATACCCATAGCTTCTGGGATTTCGACTAATTGGGGCTGTGACCGATTATTTTGTCCGCGTCAACACCTAGCGCCATACTTTCTTTGGCAAGGTTGTTCTACTCACTTGGGCCTACAACTTCGAATCATAGGGTATCCAATTAGTTCAGAACTATGTCGCCAGGGGTGCTATGAAGAAAGAGTGAATAAATCAAACCTCTCGACGTAAATTCGACTTTAATTTAATGGATTCAATGTCAAATATATCAAGACCCTGATTATTTGGTATCATCGGCGAATTTGTAAAAGAAGTCCAAAGCTTCTGGATGGTAGAAAGTATAAGTCGCAATTGCCCCACCAGGCGGCGCTAGTGCTAATGCAAATATTAAACACATTTTAAAATAATTCTATATCTCAAGATCGTGATTAGATAGCGTAGTACTGTCTTCAGCAAAGTTGCAAGGTTAAGGACTACCCAACGGTAACAGATTAGTTTAGAATACTCTCACTATGCGGCGCTAGTGAGCGTAGAAGCTTTCAGCATGTAGTAGATAATAATATATCTCAAAAGTCTAATAACTTAGAAAGATGGTATTTTCGGCAAAGTTCTTGAGGAGGTCAAAGGCTACTCGATTATGGATAGATCAAATTGAAATGGACCCGCCAGGTGGCGCAAGTGAGCATTATTTTTCATATCCTGTATCTCGAGATCATGATCATTTGGAAGGGTGGTGTCTTTGGCAATATTCATAGACAGGTTGAGTTCTGTCCTAAGGCGAACAAATTAGTTCGGAACTTGCCCACTAGGCGTCGCTAATAAGAATGAAACTTTATTAACATTGTAGATCTATCTCTAAAGTCTGACAATTTAGGAAAACGCTGTTTTCGGTAAAGTTCTCCAGGAAGAACATTTTGGATTTGTCCGTTAAGGCAGTTTCGAAGGATGGTGTCTTCAACAAAGTTGCTCGAGTGGTCGAGGATTACCCAAGGGTAGATGCTTTCAGCATGTGGTAGATTGTGATATATCTCAAATGTCTAATGATTGCGCTTTCGACTAAGTTCTTGAAGAGCTCAAGGGCTACTCGGTTATGGACAGATTAAATTGGAATGGACCCGCCAGTGAGCAAGTCATTTTCCTCGGCAATCAACATACCTTACGAATCGGAGACTCCTTCTGTGTCAGGTAAAGCCAAGGAGGGTATATGTCCTTCCGAAGCAATTATAGATTCTGCACACCCTCAAACCAAATCTCAATTGCAGACAGACTACAAACACAATTCGTTTGATTCTACCATCATTGCAGACCTGCCTGGCAAACAACTCCAATGTCTAAGTGGAAAGTTAGACCGCATCGCTTCTGCTCGCTCAGAATGCCTCCCACTACAGACTGCTGCTGAACACAACAGTTTAGACGCCGTCACCGAAGATTATCTGCACAGCATTCGAATGGAATTTCACCCTTCTGACCCGGTCGCGCTCTCTAACGATTTGAACCAACTAAATGAAGGTGCACTTTGTTGTTCGCTGCCATCGCCGGGACGCCCGCTATACAGTACTACGGAAGCCCCCGAGCGCTCCGACGCAGTCGCGCTACCAGTCAGCGACCCGCTTAGTCGTCCCGGTCCTGCGGTCGGAGGTCGTGAGGGGGTCTTCCGAACTCCCTTCTCAGGCGAGTATTTTGCTTTACATGACAGTTCGCTTTCTGAAAACCTCTTGGTTCATAGCATACCGTTGCGTAAAACTCTAGATTTCCTATCCGTCTACTACCAGAACATTCGTGGAATGAGAACAAAAACGCAGGCTTTCTTGCTTGCGCTCACTTCCTGCGACTATGACATTATCGTTCTCACCGAAACCTGGTTACGTGATGATATATTAAACACTGAGCTAACGACGAACTACGCAATCTACCGATGCGATCGCAACTCTTCTACCAGTCATCTACGTCGCGGAGGTGGTGTTCTCACAGCGATAAAGAAACATCTAACTGGTAATATACTAAAAATGCCTGGATGTGAATGTTGGGAGCAAGTTGTCGTACGCGTTTCACTGCCAGGTCGATCGTTATATATTTGTTGCATTTATCTAAGGCCGAACAGTGATCCTGACTTGTACAATGCTTCTGCAGTCCAAAGCATCCTGGACAAATGTAATAGGCGCGACAATGTACTTGTTGTAGGTGATTATAATCTTCCTACTCTTCGGTGGATTTTTGATGACGATTATAAGTGCTACGTGAATGGACGAACCCTCGATTTAGCTTTCGTCAATGACACGGACGTGTTCGAACTGATTGAGCCTCCGACATCTGTACTGAAGGTAGACCCTCACCATAAACCCTTCGTTTTAAGAATGGATATGCGTTCTGATGACGGTGAAGCTTTTGATACAATTAACGACGACTTCAACTTTGACTTTACTCGATGCAACTTCGATGAAGTCTCAATGGCCATTGGTGCGCTCAATTGGCGTGAGATGCTGGTTGGAAATGACTTAGATCAGGCAGTTGTGGCGTTCTATGATGCCATATATGAGATTCTTCGCCGTAATGTTCCTAAAAAACGTCTCAGCAGAAAAGCAGAATATAAATATCCGTGGTGGAACGCTGAGCTTGGTCGCCTACGCAACGTACTCCGGAAACACCGAAAGCGATATTTACATCATAGGACCGACGACAACAAGACTATTCTTCGTCAAACTGAACTGCAATATGAAACAGCCCGGAACAGTGCATTCGGTGAATATCTGAACCAAGTTCAGCGCAGCCTTCGAAATAATCCTTCGACATTCTGGACATTTATAAACAGCAGAAAACGTTCCGTGGGTGTACCAGAAAATGTCTATCTTCGAGACAAAAATTCACAGTCCGCTGCCGAGTCGGCGAACCTTTTTGCAGATCACTTCCGAGATGTATTTTCCAACCCTCCTGTCTATCCATCGCAACAGTACCTTGAAACATTGCCAACGCATAGTATCAACCATCCTCTTCCTAACGTAAATGATTCTGATGTAGCGAGCTCTCTTTCCAGCGTTGATCCTTTGAAAGGGCCTGGTCCGGATTGCTTGCCTCCTGTGTTTATAAAGCATTGTGCCCGAGCACTTTCTGCACCAATAAGTATTATTTTTCAGCGTTCAATCTCGGAAAATATTTTCCCAATGGCATGGAAAGAAGCTGCTATGGTTCCTATTCATAAGGCTGGAGATAGGCACAATGTTGAAAACTACAGAGGAATCTCGCTGCTGAACTGTCTAGCTAAAGTTCTGGTAAAGTTTGTGTACAATGCGATGTACGCTGCTTCTTCCAACATAATCGACGAACGACAACACGGATTTATGAAAAAACTGAAAAAACGCCACTTCAAACTTGACGACGTACACGAGCTTTCCAGTTCCAGCTGTAGAGAAGCGTCAACAAGTGGACGCTATATATTTTATATTTTGATTTCGCAAAAGCATTCGACAAGGTGCCCCACAACATTGCTGTTTTGAAGCTAGAGCGACTAGGCTGTCCTGAGTGGGTTACCAGATGGCTGCATTCTTACCTCTCACAACGATCCGCCTGAAAAACTGCTCTATGCTGATGATTTGAAAATCTTTCGTTCAATTGCTTCAGCACTCGATTCTGCTGTGCTCCAAGACGATATAGCCAATATAGAGGAATGGTGTTTGCTGAACGGTATGCAGATCAACATTGATAAATGTAAGATGATAAGTTTCGGACGCTCGGCAAATATAATGCGTTGCGAATATACTCTTCAAGCCTGTGTCATCGAGCGGGTGGATTCTATCCGTGACCTGGGAGTGTTATTCGACAGAAAACTACGTTTCGCCGACCACATCACTGCAACAACGGCGAAGGCTTTTGCAACATTGGGTTTTCTAAAACGTAACGCTGTCGATTTTGTGGATTTCTTCGCACTGAAATCTTTATACTGCGCACTGGTCCGGAGCACTTTGGAGTATGCCGTACAAGTATGGGCGCCATTCAAAGTAGCCGACTGGAGCGCGTTCAGAGAAGTTTTGATCTATTTGCTCTCAGAAAGTTGCCTTGGAACGACCCTGTCCGTCTTCCGCCGTATAATAATAGATGCATGTTGCTAGATTTGCCAACGCTGGAGTCTCGCCGCACGTTCTTGCAAAGAATGTTCATTTTCGATATGTTGTCGAACAATATTGACTTTCCCGACATTCTCTCAAGGATTCATTTATTTGTTCCCCCTCGTGATATAAGGAATCGTCAGCTTCATCACTGTCGTCGCTTCCAAAAACTTAAAAAATGACGAGCTCATCCATTTCCGATTTTAGTAAAGCTTGAAGTCGCCCGCTTAACAAGAAAGCTCTCAATGCACACTTTCGCAAACAAAATGAATAAACAACATCATTGGTGTGGATGGACCGATTTCTATCAGATAATCCCACCGAGCATTTTTCGTAAAATCTTCCGTAAATTGAATTTTTCTAATGGAAAACTGGACTAATTACACTAGTTAGAAACGTTGAATATGAGCGCATTTTAGACCGTAAAGCTTTGTTTGATCCATCCTTTCTTTCCAGATCGCTTATTTAATTTTCATCTTCGATCGCGTTTTTCTTAGTTGTCAGTTTTGGAAAATGTACACAGAATGGCAGTAAACTACCAACGCTCGGTGTCTAATTAATAAATAAACAAAGAAACAAAGAATAATTTCTGCATTGCGCTTTTTGGGAGATAAGCTGTTAAATTTCATTGACAGAACACATTGTCATTCATAATGAGTCTATATGCTAAATTTAAGATCGCTCCTATGGTTGGAAGTTGGATTAGACAACTGTCGGACAGTTCGGTTAAATACGATTTTTTGCACTGATAGGGCATTAGGTTTAATTTTTCTACAAACTAACGACTTGAAATAATTTTCAGGTTGCTTCTAATTATGTAGGATGGATAAATGAAGTTTAAAAAAAATTTTATCATAATTTTATCAACTTCCCCGTTTTATCAACCAAAATTTTTCGGTTGGTTGATAAAAACGGATCATTACTGTATCACAAAGTTGCCGATTCCCAACCTAGGTCCAACCCATCCTGTACTAAGTTAAATAAGTTGGATCTCTGGTTGACATGCCACATGAGATTTATGGTGTTTTTGGAAGCGTTGAAAACTCTTTGTTGCTTCTCAATTATCCAAGACCAGGTTTGCTTCGGATTTGTGGTAGAGCTGTCTTTTGCAGGTATATTTGGCAGCCCTTCAAGAGAGAAAGAAATATCGTTACAAAGACCCATTTGGCTGTAATTAGTGCAATACTGCAGGCATGACGCGCAGCAAAAACAACCGATCATGCAGACGATCCTTGTCGAAGAAGACCTTAGTGGAGAGCAATTTTGGTAAAAACTATTTTTTAAGGAAAAATTGTTTAATTTTATGTAAGATTCATAGAGTCACAGGGTATTTCAATAGAATAGGTTCTTTTTCAATAGAATAGTCACTTCAATTTATTTATGGAATGCTGTATCCACTTAATATATCGATGGGACTGGCATGCTTTTATTTTTCGTATGGGACGAACGAAAGTTACTATTTTTCCGACTTCTTCAGATCAATCATCCATTTTTGCAATAATTTTGGAAGTATGTGTTTAAAACTAGATTGTCTCACTTTTTTGGAAAATAATAAGAAGTCATAGGGGACTGCTTTTATGCTTTTATGAGCAGTACAGATGTCATCATTTTCCGAATCGAATGTTACATAACATCGGTGATCGAGTAGTGGATATACGGCCCAGTTTCCCCTTGGTAGTACTAAACTGATCGTAATCGTATTCATAAATTTAGGAACATTGTGTATAGTCCGACTATACGACGTGAACTAATCCATTATTTAGGGAAACCGGGGGCAAGTCAGACACCTTAAGCGCAATCATTTTTCTAAAATACCACAAAGCTCCAAAAATTGTATATTCTGTGCATATTCCTTGTTTAGATAGTTCTTAACAAGATATAATTTTTTTAGCGTTTCAAAAAATTGGATTCATTAAAAATTATTGGTTGCCCAAAAATGGGGAAAAATCACATTTAAAAAAGGCTGCGGGTAAGACCGACACCACGAAGTGGCAAGAGCGACACCCTTGTTAGCTTTCTTTTTGTCCAATTTTTTCATTAAAAATGTGTTGTGTATGTGTGATAAAGTGTAATTATGTGTATATGAGTATATGTGATGCAAATGCATGGTTTCTGGGATTTCATTGCTTAGCAAGAGGAAGAGCATACGAATGTGTGGTGTGAATAAGTAATGTTCAACACTTGGTTTGTATTATGGTAAAAAATTTCCCCCTTAATCTCTTCAAGCTTTATTATCGCTTGTGAAGCCTTTCTAAGGAGTTCGATCCATTCTGCAAGAAGAATATATCCCCTGTTACTAAGATTCATTCACTTAGAAGTAACATAAGCTTTGTAGTAAGCTATCTGGTTCGTGTTATGATTTTTCGGAACTCTGTTGATCAACAATCCGGCAGTCGATAAAAATTGTTCTTCAATATCATTTTAGAATCTCATATTAGATTATAATTTTTCCTTTTGATTTATAATAAAACTATGAATCGTGCTCAATTTGATTTTTAATTGTTTTGTTGGCTTGAGACAAGGAATAAATGCAAATACCAAAATTTCCGTGTATTTCAAATATTAACATCATGTTATAATAGTGTAATTGAATACCATAAACAACTCCCAGTCATTCGCATTGAATAAAAAATTAACTCAACCGTCTAAACAGCGTGTCGATCTTACCCCTTCTAAAACTTTCAGTCTTACCCCAACAGTGCACATTTTTGTTAAATGCCTTATACTCAACGCAGATTAATAATGATATGGAGAGTAGATTAGAATGTGCAGCAAAAATACTGGTGATTTTCAAAGCTTTTGTGCTGTTAAAACCTTAAAATGTTTCAACTAAAAATAACAAAAAATAAAAATAATAAAATAGCATAAACTTTGCTTTCGCATGTTTTGTTTATTTTGCGACGTTGGATGAATCTATATAGCACCTATGTGTCTCGACATGCTCAAAATAATCGTACCAATGATATTCTGTTGTTATTGCATGATTTAAAATTTGATATCTGGGAAAAGTCGTGGGGTGCCAAGCTTATCCACGGTGTCGGACTTGTCCCCGGTTCCCCTACTACATTTTGATTATCAGATGGTTTCATTCTAGCAAAACTTTTAGATCAGGTATAGTGCACCGTTAAACCTGGTTTAAAAGGTAAGCATGGGCGAAGAAATCAACTCCAAGTACATAAAAGAATATGGAAGTAATCACTGCAATGAAAACAATTATTATGAACTTGATTTAATGGACTCAAAACAAATCAGTATGGCAATAAACATTCGTTTTTCGTGCTGTTATGGTGGCTTTTTAATAGATTTTCGATCCTTTGCAGAAAGTGTCAATTCTCATACACGCTACAACAGCCATCATTCCACTCAGACATAACAATGCGCATTCCCCACGCAGCCCATCCTATAGATTAGTTACCCAGTTGGGTCAATTAACATCATATAAACGAAAAAAATTAGTTAGGTCAATTAGCAGAAAAGTCAGCTCGTCATTGGCTGGTGTATGAGTATATACTTACGTACACAAAAAAATAGTATTAGAAGAAGAAAAATTGTTCCGCTATTAGCAAAAACACAACTAGAGCCTACTGTTAGGTCGAAAGTAAATCTTTCAAACTAGTCAAGAATAATTATCAAAATAAAAGAAGAATAATAATCACAATAAAAGTTCTATTTTCGAACTTAGAGCATGTGTTAGTTGTTTATTGCTAGGAGGAGTAAATTATTTTCTTTTTCAAAGATAGCACTGCATTACTTCAACAATGAAAAGGTTTTTTCTTAAATTTCTGGAAACTGTAACTTTAAACATGTTTAAAAGTTTTTAGGTACTACAAATCACTATTGAATTTGACACAATTATTTTAGGTCCCTTGAAGAAATTAGCAGAAACCGATGGAGCGGATACTTAAAAGTTGAAACAGTCTTTGATTCAGTACTTTGCATTTAGAACTGCACCTTTTAGGTTATGATAAATTCTGGTAAATTAAATATTCCCTGTTCAAAAAACCTTTCGTAGTAAAATTAGTACAAAGGGTCACGTGTCTTTGCTAAGTATCACCAGTGAGCATAACCTTGTTGCAATAATATTAGATACATGCCAATTCTACAAAACGAACTGTGCTTCTCATGTTGAAAAGAAATAGTATTTGCACCCGACTTCATTCGCAACAGGCGGTAACTTTTTCAGGGGAATCGGTGTTCACTCATCTGAATAAAGTCCAAACAAAACCTGAATACTGATCAAAGAGAAAGGATTACAACTTACTAGCGAGGATACCCCCCCCTCTGGAATAGATTTCATCAACGACAGACAAGAATAGATCAACATAACTTCCAAAGGTACCTCTCAATCGAAAAACGAGGCTTAGCAAGAAGGGTTTGTTTTCGACCCACAAAAAAAAACATGACATAAAATAGTTACCAAGCTGCCGGTGTTTAATCTCGGCTCGTAGTTTGTTGGCAAAGGCAAACCAAAGCACAGTTCTGTGCAGGTAAAATAGATGAAATACAAACATGGCAAACTAGGAGAATGGTCCGCAGCTTCCAGGTAGGCAACTCGAATCTCACATTTGAATAGTGTACCATACCAACACAAGTTACACCAGCCCCTGGTGGAGGGGGGGAGGGGTATGAGCAGTGAGTGGAAGGACAGTTTCAACTCGAGAGACTGCCTGCGCCAGCAGCCCATGATGTTGGTTTTTGAAGCGTAAAAATATGAACCGGTGAATCCTCACCCTAACGAAGGTCCAAATAGAGCAGGGGGAAAGAGGGACAACAAAAGTTTGGCAGGTAGTTTCTGTGGTGGAACAATTACAACGCGGTACAGTGTGATGCGTTTGTGGAGTTGCTGCGTCTGCTTGATGGATATGGGTTGAAAGTAAATTGCTCGTTCGTTTGTTGAGGGTTACATTTCGGTCAAAGTCGTGGTAGAAAATGGGATTGTCAGCGAAAATATTATTTTGCATCATTAAAGATTATAATTTGAAGCAGACCGAAAACAAAGTTCCGTAATCAGCTATGGACTTACTTGCAAGTATACGCTAAGCCCAAATGCTGGATTAATTAGAAAGAAAGCGACAAAACCGTGATTAACATTTCGGTCTAACATCCGATTGCAATTCGGTCAGTAGCGAAAGCGTTCAACCGAAGTTACATGCCTAATAAGTTGGAAAACTCGCGGCTAATTAAAACAGCAGGGGCCCGAAACCTCAAAACTCAAAACGGTGGTTCATTAGCAATATTTTTTGCTTAAATTGTTTGGTGAGAAAAGAGTATAATTAAAATATGCACATTTTGAATTTTTCAGAACAAAATACTGAATTAAGAACAGTTCTCGTTTGCCAACGCTTCCGCCCAATTAATCGAACTCGCTTGTGTTGTGTATTGTAACTACTTTCTCTAGGACCCTAGCACCACTGGTTTGATTCCTATTTTGTAAATTTTGATACTGCTCCAGTTCGTGGACAAAGATGTTGCAGTTTGCTTCCACCACGGGTTCTGGGCGGAAAATCTGTTCAACTCGCCCAACTCGGAGTCTCGTAATGGCTTTAGAGAATGCGCAAATACTCACTCACTCTGACACCTGTTCCGCTGGTGACATGATATGTGTAGCATAAGGAATTCATCTCCGGCTCCACATTGTTTCTATCGGGTTTTACCGTTCCAGGAAAAACCTTGTTGATAGGTATAAAATTTAATGACAATCGGATTTCCCGATGCTCATTCAGTTCTCTTGAGTTCAATTTTCGTTAGTGTTTTCCGATTATTTTTTTTTGCAATTGATTTTCCGGTGAAATAATTTATTTTTCATATGTCTGTTCGGCTAGCTAATTAACACTTCATTGCTCCCTTGCTCTGAATTTTTGTTAAAAGAAGAACATGTAGTTTTTTGACTTGGGATGCAAGCAATGAAGAGAATGCTTTGTTTGCAGGAAAAGACGTTGTACGAATGACAATCAATTGTCGATCACCATGCTGTAATTGATAGGTGTTTTTTTCTTTATTTAGATGACATGACAATACGAAAATGAGAACAAGTGAGATGTAAAGTATTAATTGAACAACACAATCGGTGAACAAACACACGCTCTATTAAATCTTGTTTCCAGAACATGATTTAAGTGGTTGTACCCCATTAGGTATGAATACGTAAGGCATAATGGTTTATTAGCACGATCGACAGGCATAAGGAAACCAATTTTTCGGCGATGATGGCGTCGAGTGGTAAGAGCGTGAATGTTCGAAGCTGTGGAATCACGATAGTAGCTGGCTAAATTCGATCAACATTTTATTCTGCTTTATACATTTGAAGAAATCTTTCCTTAATTAAAAACCACTTAGCATGGGAACAGATTGCAGAAACTTAGGCTAGAACAAAATAAATTTAAACGCCTTCGTAAACATTCAAGTCGATATTTTGATGCAAACCACTCACTACCCTCTATCGACTAAACTCTAAACTAAACGTAATTTGACAGTAACATTCCGACTAAATAGCATCGAACGCTGCACTACCTACAAACTTTAGCCAAACGTATTCCAGTCGCTAGCAGTATTGAAATTGCAGTTGTAGGTGTTTACACATGTTTTCAACTTGGCATGGGGAAACCAATTTGTATTGAGCTGTGAAAAATACGCATATGCTTTAATTAATGCTAATTGTACAAGAAGAACACATTTTTCTTCAAGTTCAGTTCATGGATGTATGAATATTTCTGTTTCCACAATGATTCCGTGCCGTATTATTAAGTTCAATGATTTTTGTTGTCATCAAAGATAAAATGCTTTTAATCCACCTAACAGTGTGATGAGACATTTCTTATATCTCTTATCACTCTCTTCGGATATTATATCGTTTGAGAACATTTAGAACTTGATGCTTCGCGATGTTTTTGATAACACATACTACATGGGATAGTGGCAAGACTCAGAAATCGCACAAATCAGCATAGGCCAACATCAGTGCTAGAAATCTCAAACCAAATCAATGAGAAAGCGAAAAAGTGGCCCATAAAATAGACATACAAACGAATTATTGCTAATGCTCTGTTAATGAAATATCTGAATTCCTCAATCAATGCATTGTGGTGGGACAACTGAATTTTCCTAAGGGGGTTATATATTGTGCTGAGCCAAAAAAAATTTTTTGAATCGATTTCAAGATTATACTTTACTCAAATTTCCAACGCGACTGAGAACTAAGAAATGAAATCGCAGCTCCTGATATCATACTACCTCTGAAGTGCATGCGTGCATAGTTCAAACTTAGCTTCGGCATCGACTTTTTCTAAAAGTGACTTACCAGTAGTATCCTTGATTTGAATTATTATCGCCAATCCTAATGCCAAAGAATAAATAAAAACCTCTCGAAACCTAACCGTTTGGGAAAATCATCATCATTACTGGAATTTTCATTTTCACGAAACTTTTCGACAACCTTCCGTCACTTGCGTTAATGCAATTAATGGGGTGCACAATGCTCTGAAAATCTATCGAAATCGTCTTAAGGCACCAGCGGGTCTCATTCAGAACCATTTGCCCGGTGAGTTAAATCTGTAAAGAATAATAAAAATTAACTTCTATTCCATAATATTCAGCTCAGTAATTCGAGAGATCGTTCTCACCGCAAAACATGAAAATTAAACTGCGCTGTGAAGCGAGGTCACTATTTATTAAAAAATCACAGTTTAATAAAAAATAAAACTATAAAAAAATTCAAATAGTTTATAATTCTCACAAATTTATTAGGGTAAAATGTTTAATAAGCTTTTGGAATATTGTGTATGAAAAAAGCTGAAAATTTTAGTATTTTCTCTATCTGCATATAAATATAAACATATAAATTCTTAAGTATAGCAATTAATACGAATATACGAATTAGAATGGGTTCGCCAAATTTTGGAAGAGGTCGATAAAATAACCACTTGAAAACTTCCTAAAAATTGTTGTAGTTCGATGCAAAAAAATCCCCAAAAATGAAATGTACCTATTAATGTGAAACACAGTGAATAATACATACAATAAAGACCCATTTTTATCAGTCTCATAGTGTATTTTAGGCTCACAAAATGGGGACATTGACTAAATCGGGCATTTTTTTTTCTTTATAATAAACTGAAGCTGTTAAAATATTCTTCCCGTCCCTTGATGTAGTCTGATAACTATTTCTGATTGTGATGAACTTTTTATTTTTGCATATTTCCATCTTCATGATAAGGAAAACATGCTCAAGAAAGGATTTACTCGAATTCAGTCTTGTTCGTCTGCTAGAGCCCATCAAACATATGTTCATATGTGGCTGATAAAATCGGGTTTTCAATGTATTATAGTAGATATTCAGTATTCTATGGAGTTTCTTGTGAACGACTGTAGAACGACTTTGTTTTTACTAACTTGAAGTCAGCGGCGTAGCCAGAAATTCGGTTTGGTGGGGGTTTGGTGAAAATCGAACTTACTGTCCAAACGGCATAATTCCGAAACCGTAATTTTTGAAGTTTTAAAATTATGCAGAATTAATTTTTTAGAAAATAGTAACAGAGTTCGCGTCTTTAGCGAATTTGTTGAGACTTTATGTCCAAATTAGGACTAAACTGTAACGAGAAGATAAAGGTTATTCCGGACTGGTGGTATCCAACGGGTAAAAACGATCAGAAATGGTGAGTGAAGCTAAGCAATCATGTGAAAAAAATTCCATCCAGAGGTGAGACTCGAACTCGCAACCTTTGAGACTCCGGCCCAATGCACTAACCCTTATGCTATCCCTGGGTATGGCGACATCTCAGACAGAACATATGATTATTCCACTGGTGACGGTGATCGTACCCTGCCTGCAAAGCGAGAATCACACACAACGGCAGCTGATCACCCCAACACATTTGATCTATTTAATTTCCCCGCTTTTTTCACATGATTGCTTAGCTTTACTCACCATTTCTGATCGTTTTTCCCCGTTGGATACCACCAGTCCTAAATAAGGTATTGGCACTTAAGTCAAAAGACAAAAAATTTGAATTATAAGGTTATTCCGCTTGTTAAAAAAGGCATAGACGTCAGTACTCTGAACTTCATATCCTTCAAAGTTGGATGGCCACATTTTGGGACGGGTCATTTTGTGTGTTCTTTTTATAGTAATACACTTTATGATTTTTAGACGGGAGATTGTAGGAGAAATTAATTATTAACTAAGCGGAACATTTTACAAGCTTATTAACTAGAAACAAGTAGAGAGAGTGGTTCAAGATTAAGGGGAATTAATTAGGGCTATTTTAAAGTAGTGGTACTGTTGTGCATCTCTTAACGAGATTAAATATTGTGCAACTAAAACTAGAAGATAGGGGGCGGCACATAAGTTTTGGGAAGATATTCAAGGGGAGAAGGGGGTGAAGTCATACATCTGTGTATCAGAGACATGGGAGGGAGAGTGGACAAGGCTGAAGGGGGGGGGGCGAGATATAAACTTTCAGTTTCCGGCATCAGGAATTAACGGCCAGGATTACAGATTCGAACGGATTGATCAACTAAAACTAGAAAATAGGGTGGGCGGCACATAAGTTTTGGGAAGATATTCAAGGGGAGAAGGGGTGAAGTCATACATCTGTGTATCAGAGACATGGGAGAGAGGGTGGACAAGGCTGAAGGGGGGGGGGGGGGGCGAGATATAAACTTTCAGTTTCCGGCATCAGGAATTAACGGCCAGGATTACAGATTCGAACGGATTGATCAACTAAAACTAGAAAATAGGGTGGGCGGCACATAAGTTTTGGGAAGATATTCAAGGGGAGAAGGGGTGAAGTCATACATCTGTGTATCAGAGACATGGGAGAGAGGGTGGACAAGGCTGAACGGGGGGGGGGATATAAACTTTCAGTTTCCGTCTTCAGGAATCAACGACCAAGATTACAGATTCGAACGGATGTATCAAGTATTGGGACGCCGGGCGGTTTTCCTCTAGCCGGCAGGGGTTCCTCCAGACGATTTCGTAGTACGGCTCAGATACGGATCGGGAACACACCGCGCTGCACGTGTGATGTTGTACTGTAGATCTCGTTTTGTTGGTTCATTCGACAGATGTTTTGTCTCGTCTTGGAGTCGTATCAAACCATCGTTGAGGTACGGTAGGCGGAAGAGGGCACTTCTGGGAATGATAAGAGAAAAGATAGGGGCATTTAAATTTGGATATTGATGGTTTTGAGGAACGTGTATATAAGGGACATGTAGAGAATATCGCGGCTTGCTAGTACATCTCGAACCGGGACATTGGGTGATCTTCCTCGGGCCCGAAGGGAATCGAATAGTTGAGATCTGGCAGAACAGTACTCGGCGCATGCCCAGACAACATGTTCGATTTCGTGATAACCGTTGCCACAAGCGCAGATACCGCTATCCACGAGCCCAATACGCCGGAGATGTGCGTCCAGCGTGTAGTGATTGGACATGAGCCGAGACATCACACGAATGAAATCCCGACCCACATTCATCCCCCTGAACCAAGGTTTCGTCGATACCTTAGGGATTATCGAATGTAGCCACCTTCCCAGTTCACCATTGCTCCATGAAGTTTGCCAACTTTCGAGGGTTCTCTGATGAGTAATACTGAAAAATTCGCTGAAGCTAATTGGTCTTTCATATATGTCACCTTGTAAAGCGCCCGCCTTAGCTAAAGAGTCCGCTTCTTCATTACCTGGAATGGAGCAATGCGAGGGAACCCAAACTAAGGTAATCTTGTACGATCTTACAGACAAAGCACGCAGGCGCTCCCAGATTTTCCCCAGAAAATATGGAATGTGCTTTCTAGGTTTCATTGAACGGAGAGCCTCGATTGAGCTGAGGCTATCCGAGACAATAAAGTAGTGATCGGTGGGCAAAGTATCAATGATCCCAAGGGTATACTGAATAGCAACACGTTCTGCGACGTAAACTGAAGCAGGATCATTGAGTTTGAATGAGGTGGTGAGGTTTTGATTGAATATACCGAAGCCAGTGGAGCCATCGAGGCTTGACCCGTCGGTGTAAAACATCTTATTACAATCGACTTCTCGAAATTTACTATGAAAGATGCTTGGGATCACTTGCGGACGTATGTGATCCGGGATTCCACGAATCTCGTCTTTCATGGATGTGTCGAAGAATACAGTTGAATCAGAAGCATGGAAAGAGATTGACACGGTTGGGATAGTATGAAGAAGGATTGATATTTTGTGCCATGTAATCGAAGTACAAGGACATAAATCGGGTTTGAGAATTGAGCTCGACAAGCCTTTCGAAATTTGCAATTACTAACGGGTTCAAGATATCGCATCGGATGAGCAATCGATATGAGAGGTCCCAAAATCGATTTTTCAGCGGAAGGACGCCCGCCAGCACTTCTAAACTCATCGTATGTGTCGAGTGCATGCAACCCAAAGCAATACGCAAACAACAATATTGGATTCGTTCTAGTTTGATGAAATGTATGTTCGTAACGGAGCGGAAACAGAAACTCCCGTACTCCATTACAGACAATATTGTTGTTTGGTAAAGCCTGATCAGGTCTCCTGAGTGGGCACCCCACCATGTTCCGGTTATTGTACGGAGAAAGTTGATCTTTTGCTGGCACTTCTGTTTCAGATACCTAATGTGACATCCCCAGGTTCCTTTAGAGTCGAACCAGACCCCGAGATGTTTGAAAGTTGCAACCTGAGCAATAGTTTGACCCATTAATTGAAGCTGTAGTTGCGCTGGTTCACGCTTCCTTGAAAATACGACTAGCTCAGTTTTCTCCGTGGAGAACTCGATACCCAGCTGGAGGGCCCAAGCAGACAAATTGTCTAAGGTATCTTGCAATGGTCCTTGTAGATCGACGACTTTGGGACCTGAAATAGAGACCACACCGTCATCTGCAAGCTGCCTTAGCATGCAGGAATTGACAAGGCATTCGTCAATATCATTCACGTAGAAGTTGTAGAGAAGGGGGCTTAGACATGAACCCTGGGGAAGACCCATGTAGCTAATTCGTGATGTCGATAAATCACCATGCGAAAAATGCATATGTTTTTCAGACAGCAAGTTTAGCAAAAAGTTGTTTAGAGTCGGTGAAAGACCATGCTGGTGCAGTTTCTCAGAAAGAATTTTGATAGAAACTGAATCAAAAGCCCCCTTTATATCTAGGAAAACTGATGCCATCTGCTCTTTGCTAGCATAAGCCATTTGAATTTCTGTTGAGAGCAACGCAAGACAATCGTTCGTCCCTTTGCCTTTGCGGAAACCAAATTGTGTATCTGACAGTAAGCCATTTGCTTCAACCCAATTATCGAGGCGAAACAAGATCATTTTCTCGAACAACTTTCGGATACAGGACAGCATCGCAATCGGTCGATACGAGTTGTGGTCGGAGGCTGGTTTTCCTGGTTTTTGAATGGCAATGACCTTCACTTGCCTCCAGTCATGAGGGACAATATTACCCTCAAGAAACTTATTAAATAAATTCAACAAGCGTCTCTTGGCAGAGTCTGGCAGATTCTTTAACAAGTTAAATTTGATTCTGTCTGGCCCTGGGGCTTTATTGTTACATGATAAGAGAGCAAGTGAGAACTCCACCATCGAAAACGGTGTTTCGTTCGCGTTATTGTGAGGGGACGCGGCGCGGTAGATCTTCTGTGCCAGGGCGGAATCTGGACAAACCTTCTTGGCAAAATCGAATATCCAACGGTTTGAATATTCCACGCTCTCATTAGTACTGTTTCGGTTTCGTAAGCGCCGAGCCGTACTCCAAAGAGTGCACATTGATGTTTCTCTCGTTAGTCCGTCGACGAACCGGCGCCAGTAGCTACGTTTTTTGGCTTTTATCAAACTCTTCATGCGCGTTTCCGCCATCGCGTACTGTCGGTAGCTAGCTGGCTGCCCGTCGTCCCGGAAAGTCTTATATGCAGCGGCCTTCTCCGCGTACACGTCTGAGCACTCTTTGTCTCACCATGGATTGGGAGGACGCCCGCGTGAGTTCGCGTCTGGTACGCGTTTAGTCTGAGCTTGAATCGTTGTATCGAGAATCAAGCCAGCCAGGAACCTGTACTCTTCCTCCGGAGGAAGCTCTTGAGTGCACTCGATTTTCTCGGATATCGCGGACGCGTAGCTCTTCCAATCAATATTTCGTGTGAGGTCATACGAAACATTGATTGTATTCGGTGGCCCTGAACCGTTAGCAATATTAATTACGATTGGCAGATGGTCGCTGCCGTGGGGATCAGAGACTACCTTCCACATGCAATCTAACCGCAGCGATGTCGAGCAGAGGGATAGATCTAAGGCGCTCGGTCGCGCTGGAGGGGCAGGAATCCGTGTCATTTCACCCGTATTCAAAATAGTCATATTGAAGTTGTCGCAAAGCTCATGGAGTAGGGTAGATCGATTATCGTCATGAAAGCAACCCCATGCCGTGCCGTGGGAGTTAAAGTCACCTAAAACTAGCCTCGGTGCGGGGAGGAGTTCCGTAATATCGCAAAGCCGTCGGTGGCTAACTGAAGCAATGCCAAGATCTTTGCCTTTAATTCTGGTTTGGCAAGCGACAACTTCAATGCCTGGTGTCGAGAGGAGGTCGATCCGATTGAAAGAATAGCACTTTTTGATCCCCAAAAGTACTCCTCCGTAAGAGTCTTATCGATCCAAGCGAATAATATTAAAATCGTGAAGGTGTAGGGTTATTTCTGAAGTGAGCCATGTCTCGCCTAGGGCAAATGCATCGCATTTCAAATAATTTAGTAAGATTTTAAACGAATCGATTTTCGGGATAATGCTTCTGCAATTCCACTGTAGAACAGTGATTAAATCCTTGACCTCGTTCGATGAATTAGCCATCGAAGGATACAATCGCTGAAAGAAGGGGCCATTTCGCAGTGAACTGCATCAAAAATGTTTTTACTGCGGGGAGAAAGCTTATCAAGATACTTTTAAGGGGGTCAGAAATGTTTAACGCTGTAAGAATACGGTCCACAATGTCAGAGAAATTTATTAAGCCAGCACTGTTTTCTTTCTCTGGCTGAGATATGGGAACACTTGGGGTTTTTGATGTTCCTGGAAGTACTGGGAACTCCTTTTCTGAGCTCAGGTTACTGAGACCGGGAGCGACTTGCTTCGGTTTTGCACCAGTACTTCCTTGAGTAGTTATTTTAGGGGGACCATGAAGAGACACCTTCTGGCCTTTACGACGAAGCTTGGAAGAGGAAATGTTCTTCCTTTTTCTACTACTTCTAGGAACAGCAGAAGATGTTCCCTCCTGGGGTTCATCACAGTCGCCTTCGTCAGTAGACAAGTTGGTAAAGATGTTTGTAGAGACAGGTGGCGTAGCTATCTTAAGCATTTCTGCAAAAGATCGCTTAGAGCGTCCCTGAAGGGAACGCTTAAGATTTTCCTCGCGCTGTTTGTACGCGGGACATGAAGGGAGATCATGTGGGTTTCCCCCACAGTAGAGACACTTTTCGACATCTCTACCACAGGAATCATCCGTATGATTCCCACCGCATTTCCCACAGCGGGCTTTATTGCTACAATGGGAGGCGGTGTGTCCCAATTGTTTGCAATTAGTACAGTTCATGACCCGCGGCACAAAGAGGCGAACAGGTAGACGAACCTTGTCAAAGAGGAGGTAATTGGGCAGGGCAGAGCCGGCGAAGGTCACCCGATAAGAGTCTGAGTTGACGTATATTTTCTTGCCGTCAGCTGCGACTGATGCTGAATGCAAACGTTTGCATTCCAGTATCTTCACTGGCTTAAGCATGGGGTCTTTGAAACAGCCAGTCCCATATTTTAGCAGGTCCTCGCAATTCAGACTCGAATCGGAAACGACCCCACTGACTTCAACCCTGCTAGCTGGAATATACACCCTGTACTCCCTCGTAAAGGGCTCGTAGCCAGCAATATCATTTGCCTGAGTTGAACTGTTAACAACCACCCGAAGCTTATCAGGGCGAATTTTCGATATTTCTGTCACGGCCGAATACCGATCCATCAGAACTCGAGAAATCTGCAACAGATTCAAACACTTTTTTTCTTTGGTCCGAAAGAAGATCACAAATGGCCCGGTGGCCGAGCTCGGATATACCTTGAGCCGGGGAGCCGATTTTATTTCGACGTCCATCTCACCTTGAGATGAACCGCCGTCAGGGGAAGTCATTTTTGCACGGGCCTATTGCCCAGTGCACGTTATTAACCCATTATTGCCCAACCTACTATATATAGTAGGTGCTACGAATAACTCCTATTACTTAAGGAATAACGCAGAACAGGCATTATCAATGAGTTAATATTGTTCATATACTCTTACAGAAAACGTTTAGAGAAGTTAGAGTGGTTAAAGCGGTGTTTATGTTTTGTTTTTATTCAATTTTCCCTTAAGGGGTTACACATTTTTGTCATGATGAAAAAAATCGAATTTTTTTTTTCATTAAGATCGGAATACTAAAACTTGAGTTACAGCGATTCATAGACCGCTACCCATTGACCACTCGTAGGCGGTGCGTAGTGTTTGATACGCTAGACCGTTGACTCGCTGCAGCGACAGTAAAACTCGATTATCTCGGAATTGTATTGTGTTGAAAAGTTCATTCGCGGCGACCACGATATCTCAGGAATTAATAAATCGATCATTCTGAAATTTTCACTGGTTGTTCCTTATTATATCAGCTACTCTTAGTAGAAAATTAATTTCACTGGACTGACCACATCATTTTTTCCAATCGGAAAACTCAATTTGTGCTGCGTGTGAAAAATAAGTTGGGCAATAAAAGGTTAAGACAACCAAGAAGGGGAAACGAAAACTAATACTTAGCTTGTGTAGGTAACGGTATCCAGACGGCTTACTAGAAGAACACTGCTTCACTTCACTGACCGGCTAACGGTACTCAGAAACAGAAACACAAAAGAAGGGAAAAAATACTGAAACCTCAACTAGGCGTAGAGTGTGCAAATACCCTTGAACGCGGATTAACACTATTTGTCGCTATAGAGTGTACGGACCGATGACAAAAGACTTCTATCTCGACTGAGTGCTCGATAACGAATGAGTTTTAACTTTGATAAAATCATATCAAATTTTGTTACAATTTTGTTATCATTAGCCAGTTTTTTGTTTTATTTTTTGTTATATTAACAACTAACCAGCCGGATTTATAACAGGTTATGCTTCAAAATATTTTTGAAATAAATAACTCCATATGTTATAAATCAGCTATGCCCTTCTTATCGGGAAGCTACTAGCGTCCCGTTCATGCTCTCCGCATCGTACCATCGGGGTTCAACGCATACTGGGACGCACCGCAGTTGACATAATGGAAGCCATCGATCCCGCCGCTACAGTCGAGCAATTGCAGCCAGCGACTATCAGTCGTCCCGGTCCTGTGTGTGGGATGGGTGAAAGGGTCTTCCAACCCGCCACAAATGGCAAGTATACATCTGATCCGAACACTTCAAGCGATGATGTATTCTTCGCTTCCAGTTTTTTGCCTTTTGATCTAACATCTTGTGACCAGATGTCAACCAGTTCTCTCGCCGACGATGATCGTCACATTCTGGGGCGCGATGCAGTTGATTCGCTCTCTGTAGAACCTGACCCGTCATCCAATAACATCCAGATTTACTACCAGAATGTTGGTGGCTTAAATTCATCAACGGACAGCTATTTGCTCGCGACCACGGGCTGTGTTATGACGTCATCGCCTTAACCGAGACGTGGCTCGACATCCGTACTCTGTCTCGTCAGGTGTTTGGTTCAACATTTGATGTCTTCCGCTGTGATCGCAATGCCCTCAACAGCCACAAGACATCAGGTGGTGGTGTACTCATCGCCGTTCACCATGGTATAAAAGCACGAGTGATCAACAATGAGCGGTGGGCGAGCTCCGAGCAAGTGTGGATATCAGTGAAACTTGCCGATCGCAATCTTTTCCTGTGTGTAGTGTATTTTACACCTGACCGAATTCGTGATTACAGCCTGATCGATGTACATCTTTCCTCCGTTTCTTTCATCACCTCGATCGCTGCGCCGTCTGATGATATCGTTATACTGGGCGACTTCAACTTACCTGGCTTGACGTGGTACCAGGCAAGTAATGGTTTTCTACGATTGGATATTGAAAAATCTGCGCTGATCAACAATGCCACTTGTATCTTGGACAACTACAGCAGCGCAACTCTTCGGCAAATTGATAATATCATCAACGAGAATGGACGTACATTGGACCTCTGCTTTGTAAGTGCACGGGACTACGCTCCGTACTACAGTGCCGCTCCGACACCTTTAGTCTAGCATGTGCGCCATCATCCCCCACTACATCTTGTATTCTCTGGTAACCTAGGAGTGAATTTTGAAGACGTCTCAAGCTCTATCGTCTACGATTTTAAAAACGGTGACTACGACAGCATCGTTAGAACGCTGTTGGCTATATGATGACTATGCTATATTTCACCCTAAGGAGGAAAATTTGGTAAAAACCAAAATTTCTCACTAGGGTGAAAATTTGTTGGTAAAAACCAGTCTTTGTACAGGAGGGCACAAATCCTTATTTCATATTATGTTGCGTTTCGGCTTCGCCTCATCAGAAACCGACACTAACACATTGTCGGAATAGATTAGCGCCGGCTTGACGCAAATCCCTTAAAACTAAGCTGCTAAGCCAAGACAAGTTTCGGCTTCACTTGTGTCTCATCGGCATAAACAGAACTTCTGCTCGAACGGGACATCACGTTTGATCAGTCGTTTGATTGAAACACATAGTGTGTTTTAGTTTTAAGGGATTTGCGTCAAGCCGGCGCTAATCTATTCCGACAATACGTTAGTGTCGGTTTCTGAAGAGGCGAAGCCGAAACGCAACATAGTATGAAATAAGGATTTGTGCCCTCCTGTACAAAGACTGGTTTTTACCAACAAATTTTCACCCTAGTGAGAAATTTTGGTTTTTACCAAATTTTCCTCCTTAGGGTGAAATATAGCATAGTGCTTTCGCATAGGCCTGCTAAGCCAAGACAAGTTTCGGCTTCACTTGTGTCTCATCGGCATAAACAGAACTTCTGCTCGAACGGGACATCACGTTTGATCAGTCGTTTGATTGAAACACATAGTGTGTTTTAGTTTTAAGGGATTTGCGTCAAGCCGGCGCTAATCTATTCCGACAATACGTTAGTGTCGGTTTCTGAAGAGGCGAAGCCGAAACGCAACAGTATGATATATGATGACGTTTTCTAATATTCTTAACTACCTAATCGACCGTCATGTTCCAAAACGAATAATCAGCTCAAATCAACACCCTCCCTGGTAATCAACATGACCGGGAACTCTATTGATATGGAAGATCATACTTTCTTCTAGCATCAAAACCGTACACCGAAAATTAAGAGCAGATTCACGGTTCGCGTGCGATCACCCAAGAACACACGGGAAAATGCGAAAGGCGCAGGGCTATAAAATCGAATTTATACGCGCGAAGTTAAAGACGTTAACGTACAAATGCTCGAGCGCTTCGCGATGATACACGCTATCGCAAAATCTCTACGCTCGCACATATCGTAACCGTACAATGAATATCACATTCAGAATCACGGCCTGCTGCAATTAGCCTTAAGGTTCAAAGAACTTTGGGGAGTGTCTATGAGAATTGAAGGCTGGATAGTATGTGTTGGAAAAAATGTTTTCAGCTTTGCCATCGGATTATCCATAGAACAGCTTTTCAAAACTCTAAAAGAAGAAAATCAGTCGATTTATTAAATCATAACGATTCAAATCATGCGAAATAGCTGCTGGAAAAACCACAGCCACTTTTTCAAAAGGGCCATTCAGCTAAGCCGATCGTTTTTCTAGCAGCTATTTAGCATCATTTGATTCATGATGATCTAATAAATCGTCTGATTTTCTTCTATTAGAGTTTTGAAATGGTTTTATATGGATAATCCGGTGGCAAAGCTGAACACATTTTTTCCTTCACATACTACCAAGCGTTCAATTCTAACACATGCTCAAAAAAGGTAACTTGAGCCTTAAGCCGTGTTTTAGTGGGAGAAATTGCCTGTCTCGTCTGCAATTGTAGCGAGTGTTGTTGGACACGGCTCGCAGTGGAGGTCATTGTGTGTCAATTTATTGGTCGACTTCGTCATCGTGTAAATTATTTAAACAAGTGTAAAAGTAGAAGCCTATTGGTGTTAATTAATTATTGTGCTCATTTGAAAGTTGACATTAAAGTTTTTCATGAATCTATACCAAATTACTCCTGTACTTTTTGCATGTATCAAGCAACTAGCGGTTGGGAAATTGGATGCTGAGATGAATATGACTTTCATTGGTTTACTTTTCGATAAAAATACACTAAAAAATTCAGTTTGGACAAGAAAAAGCTTTTTTTTTCAAATAAATTTTTTCCTTAAAAGTGCCCAACTTGAACTTTTGATGGTAGCTAGGGAACATAATTACCTATCTTGGAACAAAATTTCGTCCAAATCAAAGATGGAGTTTTTTTTGTAAATCGACTTTAAATTTTTAAAATCGATTTTCTCTAGTTTAGCAGTCGATGAATAATGTTGTCAATATTTTAATTCCAAAATTTGACGAATTTTGTGAAAATCACTCCGCAACATTGTTTTTGTAGGATTTGTAATTTTTAGCTACATCCTTTTGAAAAGAATGTTAAAAAAAAGTCTTGATCATTTTTGGAACAACAAAGTATCCAAAGTGGCTTTTTATGACAAAGTCTTCATGTACAGAAAATTTCATTGAAATCTGAGAGGGTGCTGCCAACTCTGACGATTTAGCGTGAAATGCGTCCAAATTAAACTGGTCATCAACAATATTTTTTTTCAATTCAATTAATTTTGGTTTGGGGGAAGGGTTTCCACCAAATCCCCCCCCCCTCTGGCCGCGCCACTGTGATAGGATAGCATAAATGTTTCAGTGAGGAAATTTTTACAAAACCAGGTAAGAAATTTGATTCTGGACAATGGAAACCTGGCGCGATTAACACGAAATAGTGTGATAAAGGGAAAATTATCTTTCTATACCGTTGAAGATGTGAACATGTGGTTTCTTAATTGCAAGAGTGTGACCTGGAAGGTCCATAGCGAACGTTGTGTTGGAACTGTGGATTCTACAGTGGAACTAGAAGATGTTGTGGTCGACCAAGAGACCTCGGATCACGATGTCGCCAAAAAAACGCTGCTAACCGTTATTCTGTGTCTCTACGCACAGTAAACCAGGACAATGAAGTAAAATATAGAGGCTAGAAGACGCACCCGGTAGCCGTATCACCTGGATCTGACTTAGTACGGAAGATGCCTTCGTTCTATATCAAGATGAATTTCAGGCATCTTCCGTTGCAAAAAAAATTGTCTGACCGCAGCACGGTTTGATATCTTTAGTGATTTCAATTTTGTTTTTGTCAAAAACTGCTGATCCGGCAAGGCTTATGTAGCTATGGATTCAAAATCAAGCTTTTCATCACCATCAAAACGATGGACTCGAAGCTGTTTATGCAAGAGTGACTGGAGAAATGTACGCTCCCGTTTATTGTGGCTCTCAAAGTTCCAGTGTAGCTCAAATCACATACAGCGAACTGCCACTACAGCCGGGACTGCAAACTGTAAAGGTGACTTCGGGCGATGGCCAAATGGATTGATGTTCGAAAGAATAGCCGCGGAAATAAACTAATCCACCGTGCGGCAGATTATTAGAAACTGAATATTTTTGTGTCCATGCGGTATATTCAGGGCTTTAATGCAGTAGAGAATTTCCTACGAGCATATCACCGCTTGTCGCGATTGGTTTGTTATTGTATTAACTACTTTTTAACATGAAAGGAACATTTGAAATCAAAAAATTATAAAACACTACAACTAATAATCTATACCAAAAATTGCCCAAAAGACTTGTTGAATCCTGAAGAACACTGACAGATAATCAAAGAATGGAAAAAACTAATAGACAAATTGAAAACACCTAAAAAATCGAAAAGATTAAAATATTTAACAGCCTCCTACTGCTTGGGAATTGGATTATTTCTTGGCTAAGACAAATCAGACACCGAATATCACACGACCTCTAAGCTGATTTTGTCCGCAGAAAGTTTAAAACTGAATGTATTTTTAATCTCCTAGCGGTCCCAAGCCTCTACTATGTCTAATTCATGATCAGCCAAAACACAAGCTTTGTGACCCACATCGCAAAGCACCGCGCCCGTTGGCTACCAAACTAAAATCTCTAACTTTACTCCTTCCATACGCTGCCTAAGTGCAAGTCTCACATAGCAAAACTGCTCTAACTTAGCGGCCGGAGTAGACGACCGATAAGCGAAGGAACGGGGGGGGGGGGGGGGGGTGATTCAACCAAAGCTATTATCATTCACCGCATACCGCTGGAAAAACCCAACTCCTTAGACCGCTCATTTCGCATCGAGTTTTCCCGTTCAGTGGGAAAATCTCTGCTCCTTCGGTCGTGTCGTGAAGCGGAGAAGGCAGCAGGCATGGTCAAGATTCAATTGTGCACAGATTTCCTCATTGCCATTATTGTACCGAGAGCATAATTTATCTCATTCTTCAGATAAATCTTCTCTGCCAGCAAATGCTAGCCAACGACGGGCGCCCCAAACCCTTACCAATGCAATACTGTGTTCCAAGGGGAGGGAGGAGAAGCAATGGGTCCGCTCCACCTAATGGTCAGCTCGAGTGAACCGATGTCGGATTCACAAGAATGATGAAAATCTGTAATCTGTGTGCTTCTGTGTTTTCGGTTGGATTTGCCAGATTTTTTTCCCTTGCTTGGCCTCCATCTCGAAAGCAATCGACTAGAAGATGAACGCTATTAAAACAAAATGGACCGGAGTAGTCTCTGAACAATCGAAATTGCTGAAAGGGTCAGGGTGTCGGAAGGGGGCGGTGGAAAATCAAGAGCCAAAAAAAAAGCGGACGCTCTCAAATCGGTTTCAAATCGGTATCTGTGTAGGATTTCGAGGATCCCATTGATCAGAAATCCAGACCTGGGCAGGAGCGGAAAAACCGAAAAGCGCACAGTCCGATAACCATCGCAATTACTGTGAGAAAATTGTTTATATGGCCGTTCATTTTGCGACTTGCTTCGGTGTCCTTCGGCTGTTCTGGCATGGTTTGGCGGTTCGTGAGGATACCCGCCCGGAGCACGATAGCCTGTGTTCCAACATGATGAAGCACTTCCTGGAGCATGGCCAAGGGCGCGGAAATTGATAAATCACGAGTGGAAGAGGATTTCAAGATCCGACAGAGCCGGAGAGTCGTTGATTCGAGGTGAAATCAGATCGATGATAAATCGATTTGGGATGAAGTCCCTTTGCGTTGCGTCGGTCGGTTCGGGTTAGCTGTGATGAGAAATGGAAGTTCGCAACGAGAAACGCAAATAAAAGGATACAGCTTTGCTGCAGTCAAGTTGATTGAATAGTTTTCATCATAGTAATAAATGAGATCCTCGGGATTGCAAATTTGCTTCGGCAAAGGAAACGAAAATGGGTATCTGTTTTGTTGGTTCAGATGAGTTCGGAAAACATTATGTTTGATCGAACTTGTTCATTTGAGTTTGTTTGTCTCAGATGAATCAGGTCTGCGGGGAGGGCGGAGTAATTGATCCCCAAAGCTTCAGCTCGTATCGGTATTGTATTGTTTGCTGGCCGGGATGCTGCTTTTGATTGCTTCATCAACTTTGTTTCTAGCTAAGTATATATTCATGGAAAGGGAAATACTGGCAGAACTAGTACCAATCTAACTTTTATGAATATTCTATCATGTTCTTGTTCGTTTTCGCAATGGATATTATCTGTAACTTGATTTTAATCTCAACGTGAAGCAATCTTCAGTACTGTGTGTAGTGCGCACCTTTGACAAGAGAGAACAATTGTAACAAGTCGAGTTTCAGGAACATGTAGGTACGGTATGGTTATCTATAGGTTTCGTTGATTGCACACCATTCGCTCCAGCGGAGGTCTGGTTTGAAGTTTGTTAAATTACATGGAGAAACCTGAAGGGGAGGAGGTTGGAGGATAAACCTCACTCCCTACACACAATAATTTAATAAGGAGAAAATCTGAAAAAGCCAACAGCACCACACTTCCCAAGTAACAATTGTAATTTTATAGCACGCTACAAGTGCAATCTAAGTTTTATCATTGGCTATAAAACTATCTTAAAACCACGATTGTTACTAGGGTTCAGTGTTGGGAAAAAATCAAAATATCAATGGTCGCAAAAGAATCTTTTCATCGCCGATTTTCTAATAAAAAGTTCCCTAGTATAAAATATCACTAGGGAAAAAATCGTCAGTGAACTTCAAGAGATGCCTATATTTGGGAACATTATTCGGCTCAAGCAAACATCGGAAGAAGAAAAGATCGCCTGCAAACTTTTATATCGGCAAAAATATAGAAAAAAGTTCACAGAATTCACAGAAAACATATTGCACGATTTTCGAACAAGTGATTCCCGAGGGATTTCCAAAGTTTCCAAAAACCTGTAGATTAACATGCTACAAAAAACCTCGTCCTTCAATATTGCGGCAACAGCTCAATGGGATAAAACGTCAGTCTACTTTTAGTCTCATCGGCGTGTAAAAAAATAAAACTTTTTCACCAATCGACAGAATTAAAATGGGAAAGAGAAGAGATTTCTTTTTCCACCTAATATTTTATGCATCGCTAGATTTAAAATATCCACGAACTGTATGGTACTTGAATAGTATGTTGTCAAAATATACATGGAAAAAAGCAAATTCTGGTATGGTGACCGTTCTTTTACCAAACCCATTGTTTGTATGGTCCAATATGGAAATTTCATATACAATCATATTTTCGATATGATGTGCACATCACTAAAAGCGTTTTTCACTTCCGAATGTCTCTTTTGCTATGTTGCTGTGGGTGAAACATTCTTTCAAGAGTTTCACTGAGGTAGAAGTTCGCATGCGAACTTCGATTCAAAGAACCATTGAATATTTGTCTCAAGAAAGTTACACTCGGATGCGATGTTTGGTTTCACAGTTTTTTGTTTGGAAATGTTCAGGGAAAGATTAATTCGCGAATGAACCTGGAATGAACTTTCATTGATAATGATTTTCCCAACACTGCTAGGGTTGGCCTGTGTTAAGGCAAAGAGGACCAAGCGCCATTTTGAAATGCATGCTCTAAAAACGCTATCATATCCAACACAGCGCTAGTAATACCCACATCTATTTATTTTTGGGAACACAAATAGCAAACGAGAGCAAATAAGTGTTCATTAACTTGCTATGTTAATGCTAAGTCATCTTAAAATGTGTTTTAACGTGAAAAATACTAGAAAAAAATTAAGGTGCTCAGTTCGGTTTGGCTTAACGCAGACCACTTATTCTTCAACTGAGAAACCGATCGATCGCAAAATATGACCATCGTTGATTTGAACGAAACTATGCAGTTATGTTCGGTTTGTGAATCTCCGTGATTTTCTCTGGCGATTGCAATATTTTGATGCAGGAGCAATTTTTCAAAAGGGCGAAGATCATTCTACGTACTTTTATTTCAAAAAAAATGTTCGATTGCTGTATTTTATAGAGCAAAACTATCTGAAAACGAGTTTCAGGGAATGAATACATTCGTACGAAAAAAATATGTACTGAAAAAATGTGTCGTTTTTCACACAAACGAAAATTTATGTTAAAAATTTAAAATACAAAAAAACAATTCGACTTCTTTGGCAAAATTTAGTTTTTACTGGTAATGGCACACAAGTTACCTGGGGTGGGCGTAGCGTAGTTGGTAAATCGATTGCCTTGGACGCAGCGCACCTGGGTTCGATTCCCGACCCCGCACATGGGGTTAGAAATTTTTCACAAGGGGTTTTTCTAACCCGAAGAGGCGAATGACCTTAAGGTTGAAACCTCTATAATCGAAATAAAAAAAAACAAAAATTACCAGTTGCACTATTTGTAATAAGGATGTAAGACAAATATCGCACATTATACAAAAATGATGTCACGGCACCGACCATTAGTTACCATTCGTCAACTCCCCCACACTCCTCTCTTTGAGTCGTGACAAAGTCTAGTCTGGAATATTTGTTAATATCCAATCTAATTTAATGCGCGTGGCGTAATTGTGTAGGTTTGGGAAGATGAACTAATTTTGACTGATGTTTTTCTACAAATAGTTTTTGCATTTTAGTGTAGAGTAGTGCCTCTAGACTCCAGAAACAAATTTAATATTAGGGGAATTGTGGGAAAAACCGACACTGTGGGTAAAACCGACACCCCACAACTTTTCCTAGAAATCAAATTTTTATTCATTTCATAATGATACAATATTATTAGTACGTTTATTTAAAGCATTTGAAGAAAAATTGGATTTACGTTAGTGCGCCGAATGTCATAAAAATTAACAAAACATTCGACAGCATCGTTCATACTCGTCTGGATGTAAAATTTCGTTGGTAGATTTAAAGGTTTTAACCGAACGAAAGCTTTTCAAATCACCCCATTTTTCAGTACCTATTATTATCGGCCTGTCCTATGATCAACTAGGTGCATTGAAGACGAGTTTGAAAAATTCAATATTTTTAATTGCTTTTATAAAAAAATGTGCGCTGTTGGGGTAAAACCGACACCCTATGGTTAGGGTAAAACCGACACCCTGTTAAGATGGTTGTGTATAGTTGCGATTCATTTCAAAATACTGGGGATCTTTGTGACACTTCAATTAGCCTATTAGAACACTATAGTATTAGCAGAAACACACAGAAATACTTTTATTGTGTTTATTTCTTGTAAGTCTCTTTAAAAATCAAAAATTGGAATTTTTGCTTATCTGATTCTAACGAAGCTTTTGCTATTTCTGCAAAAAGGTCATCAAACCGAATTTATAGTGTTCTCTTGGTTTGTCATAGACGAATTTTATCACAATGAGACAATGATATTATGTATACTCCAATAGATCGTTGATGATCAGAGTCTGAAAAATCAAATCTGAAAAAGATAGTTTTACTAAGAAGTGTGTGTGTCACTCACAAGTGAATGAATCCAATTAGCAGAACGTAGAACGCTTGAAAATCTTCTCTTATGAAATAAAATGACACTGGAGGTTGCAATGATGTGCGCAAGGATTATTTGGAAATACTCATATCAATAAATAATCCTATAGCATAAAATACTCTTATTTATAGTACTACGCTTTCGAACTTTCTTCCCCTCACTACATGATAAAGCAATAAAAAGCACATATTTGCATCATACATACTCACACTTTATTAATCAAGCATATATCTCATGTTTAATAAAGATAAAGATTTTAATAAAGTGGAGAGAAAATAAATTAAAGGGGGTGTCGATCTTACCCCTATGGGGTGTCGGTTTTACCCGCAGTGCTTACAAAAAGTCACTTTGTTTTCCAAGTTTTACAACCAATATTTTTTAATGAAATTAATTTTTTGAAGTGCTGAAAAAATTAAGTCTTGTTAAGAATTTTCTGAAGAAGAATTCTGCATAAAAATTATAATTTTATTGGTTTTGTGGCAACTTAAAAAAAGTGTTAAGCTTAAGGTGTCGGTTTTAACCATAATTCCCCTACATCCTGCTCGACAAATAAAATATTTGTAGTCGTAAGAAAATTTTCAAATTGACTTAATTATTTATGCTTAAATTCTGCCTGCCTAAGACCTTTGGCCAAAAATTGAAAACTACCTCAAATGCAAGTGAGTTAAATTCAATACTGAGCGTTTATGTACACTATAATTAAGAAAATCCTTGGTCATATCAGAACAATATTTGACTTAGAGCTATATGTTTGAAGACGAAATTTTTGAAAAGAGACATTACACGTACGTCTTCTTAAAATCTTCGTATATCGTATATTGAATTTTGAACGAAACGTATGTTCAAATGTGTCATTTGAAATGTAATGCTGTGATGATTTTATTGAAAATGCATATTCATTGTATTGGTATGAACTTTTATCAAAAATAACGGATCAAAGTCCAAAAATATCCAAAAATTGGATCCGTGGCATAAAAGTCCCCCAAAGGCACACTAGTGGATGTAAGTGTACTGTTTCATGTAACTTAAAGCAAAGGTTTCAGTTGCCCACATTTGCAATATGTTGAAAAAGTTTCAGTTGCCTTTTTAATGGCAGTCACAATTAGTAGAGTTTTGTTTGAGTAATCCGTATTCTACAAGTAAATAACCGATGTTGACAACCAGAGTTTATATATTGGATAGATAGTTTTTTTTATTCAGTTCGTTTATTTAATAGGCACAAATGCGTTAGCTTGGCGGTGCCGAATTCTTTTTTATATTTGGAATATCTTAAAACTTAGAGGTTACAATGTACAATATTTTTATAATATTAGAAGGATCACTTGTTTTTACAACTATCTTAAAACTAAAAATATGATTTGACTGAACAATAGTTTTTACGAAAAAAATTACAGCTATCCTAAGACTAGGAATGCTAATTAATATACAAGAAGGGGAACAAGTTTTTATGAAACATTTCACAGCTATCTTAAAACTAGCAATGCAATTTGGTATACAAGATGGGGAAGAAAAGTTTTTTATAGAAAAAAGTTTAAAGCTATATTAAAACTAGGAATATAATACAAGTTTGATTTTAGTAACAGCAGCAGCAGTTTTATCAGGGACAGGAGATAGTAGGCGAACACGATAACGGGAAGAAGAACAAAACTTGCAACTTTCAGGCAAACGGGAGATCAGCAGCATGAGTTGGAGCCTCAGGTTACCAAGATGTCAAGGAACGGTTGACGGGTGGAATTCTTCGGACCCACGGGGAATCCTTCAAGAGTGATCAGATCATCGATCCGTTCTCGCTTTACATTCCTTCTGTGCAGGCGTGGTAAGGGCGACGGCAGTCACATAGTCGCACTTTTATAAAAATGTAAATGAAGGACATATATGGGAAGTCGCGACTTGCCAGAATATCACGAACTAGGACATTGGGTGGTCTACCTCAAGCCCAAACAGAATCCTTTAACTGAGACCTGGCATCACCATACCCGGTGCACACTAAGACAACGTGCTCGATGTCGTGATAGCTCTCGTCACAAGCGCATAGACTACTCTCTACAAGCCTAATACGTGGACAGATAGCTATTCGGATTTTATTTTTGTCATACACATTTCTTTTTATCATTACTGATTTGTACTGAAAACCCCAAGGTACCTATTTCATGATCAATGTAACTAAACATAGTTAATTTATCTCTAATAAATAGGTCAGCTACTTTCGTCCGCGTCCCTCATCACCACCTTGGTTATGCATCCATTATTTCCGATCTTATTTTATTGCAAAAAAGTAATAGTCTTGATTCTATTATTTTCAAAATTGTACATATTCTTTCGTATGTAATTTTAGATGTTCATTGATTTGATAGCAATGTAAAGGAACACGTATCCGCCGGGTGATACCAAACGAGCTGTTATTTCTATGGACTGAGCAAACTATTTTCTATTTTTATATATTTTTTTTTTATTTTGACATAGCAGGGTTACCATATTCACAGATTTTTCTGAAATGTCACAGATTTTTTCCACAATTTTTGATAGTAGATTATTTTTTTACAGATGACATATTTTTCGCATGCTGATCTTTGTAAGCATTGTGATTTTTCACAGATTTTTTGGAACTTTACCACAGGTTTTCAAAGATTTTTTTCTATTTTTGTCATGAAAGGTGGTAAATTTTTTTTTGACCGCAGCACAGATTTCAATGTGGCATCCCTACCACATAGCATTCAATGTGCATAGGGAAAACGCATTGTCGTGTCCAAGTGGAATGATGACTTCGATCATGTATATGGTTTGCGAAGTGACAATTCGCGAGAAGAATCGAAAATCAGTTACCAATTTCCTTCAGTCATATCAGCACGAAGAATAAATGTTTAATTGTCATGTTCATTGATTTCTTAATTACATATTGCTATCCTATTAAATTGCATCGAGTGTTTTCATAGAGTTTTGAGTAGTACATGAACTATATTATTGATTGCCATGATGGTTTCATTAGCATAATAATATTGTAGCCTGATTTTTGTGTCAAAGGAGACAAAATCGAGAGTCGCCTTTTTATTTCTTGCATTTTCTGGTTTTGGTACATTGTTTGTTGTTTAAATTTTGTAATTTAGTTTTCCTGCTTCCATGTCGTAAGAAGTGACAAAAACAGGACTCTCTATACTTCCTGCATCTGCACTTTCCAGTTTATTGCACTAAATTAATAAATTGTATAATGAATATTTTGCGGTCTTAATTGGTTCTGGCTAGTAACGGAGTGGCAGACACAGGTGATCTCTCTTATGCTTTTGTAGTGAATTAGTAATTAGAAATTTATTCTTTTCTAGTTGTGATAAACCCACCTGCTTCTCTCTCTAGTTGTTAGCATAATAATAAAGTAATATTTTCAGTTTAGTTCATTTTGAACTGCTCAAATAATTTTCATGTCCTTACGCAAAATAATTTCCTTAGAATTTTGTTGTTGCTTTTCCTTTTGCTAGTTTGTTTTCTGTTAAAATGATATTTGAATTAAGTATAATTTCAAACATTGCCATCGCTGTCCGATATTCTTAAAACGAAATTTAAAGCACCTAGTGAGTCTCCTGGTGGTCGTGTACCCAGACATTCCTAAATCATAGAAACGCGCGCGAGTTCCAGCACAATCATTATCTTTACTAACAATCGCCTTCCTTGCGTGACACTTGTAAAGTGCGCACTAGTGTATATGGCCTCTAGTAAAAGCAAGTGTCGGACTAACATTCCTTCCCATTTCTACTGCGATTTACGTTCGGGTCTGACCGGCGCCGATATTGATCAATAAACAACTTGGGATTACCAGGAGTTGTACGTTGAGGGATGGTTTGTTGCTCCCAGGCATTATCATCTATTGATTCTCTGTGCAATTTCAGCTAGTCCCGATCAATAACGGAGTAGAAGCCAGGGGTGGTCGCGCAAGCTTAATCTCAAGATAGAGGCGGGTTAAATTCCCCAACAAATCGTCAGCTCAGTTAACCGATCTTCATGTACAGTCTCCCGGAAAAATTCTGCGTACGTCGCCTTCAAACACCTAGCGTCAACTGACTTCACAAAGTCATTCGAGAAAATGCTCCGACCGTTTTCAATCACCGCAATGACGATATTACAGACAAATTTGCAGTGAACTTACATATGAAATTTCTGTCCTCTTGGTGCCGGCTTTGCTTAAAATAAAGTGAGAAATTTTGGTTTTATATGTCGATTTCAAAAGATTGTCTGAGAACTAATTTTCGCAGTTTTTTGCCTTTCTCATATAGAAAGGTTATGCAATCACTCTGAAAAACGTCAACCTAATCCCGGCCCGGAGGGCCGAGTGTCATATCCCATTCGACTCAATTCGTCGAGATCGGAAAAAAGTCTGTATGTGTGTGTGTATGTGTGTATGTATGTGTGTGTATGTGTGTGTATGTGTGTGTGTATGTGTGTGTATGTGTGTGTGTATGTATGTGCGTATGTGTCAAATAATGTCACTCATTTTTCTCAGAGATGGCTGGACCGATTTGCCCAAACTTAGTCTCAAATGAAAGGTGCAACCTTCCCATCGGCTGCTATTGAATTTTGGATCAATCGGAATTCTGGTTCCGGAATTACGGGTTTCAGAGTGCGGCCACACAGAAATTTCTCATAAAAACTATAGGAAAAATTAAAAATAGAATTTTTGTTTTTTATGCTAAATGTATTCAAGGTGCATGAAACGTCGAGATTTGATGCAAACACGAAAAAAATTTGACGAAGATTCACTTTTTTGGATTTTGCACATTTTTGCCTTTCTCATATAGAAAGGTTATGCAATCACTCTGAAAAACGTCAACCTAATCCCGGTTAATTTTTTTTTCGACTCGCATAAGGTTTCTGGATTTTAACAGGGGCGTAGTTGATGGTTTACGGAGAGGGGTTACACCCCCCCCCTCTACTGTTCACTCCCCTCCTTTAAAAATCTCCTTAAATCACCCCTCAGACCACCACCTCATACCCCTCCCTTTCAACCCCATCATCTTTAAACCACCACTATATCACAAAGCATACCAATTTAAGCTGGGGAGTCGTTCGTTCATGGGACTTTCGCCCTCCTCACATACCCATCCCCGCATGACAAAATGAGTTAGCAAGCAGATAACATTGATCTAATGCTGATTAGGCTAATGGAGTATGATATTTTTTTGTTTCAAGTGTTTCACCGTCGACACGTAGCTCATCAAGTTCGTGGCTGGCATGCCATTGTGTATAAGTGCAAAGTGTACTAAGAATGTAATGGACATTTCCACAATTATGTTGAACATAAAAAGCCTCCGTGCCATAGTTTAGAGAAATGAGAAAGGCACAATTGCACCGCTAGGTGGATTAAAACAGGTTTTTTTATAAATGTCATACATACTTCGAAATTGAATATATCTTAAAATATCTCCTACTGATCTGTTTACTCTGCTCAATTTTTCATCGGTGTATTTCCCCCTTTCAGTCTGTTAGGTCAAGAAATAAGAGGTCTGAAGGTCTGCAATGAGTGTCATTCTCAATTACTTTTAAGCAAAACTGCCTTGTCAAGTCAGCAAAATTTCATATGTGATTATCTAACACGAATAACCCTCGACATATTAAATCGAAAGTCATCCAGTTTGTGTCAGTGGAATGTTATTCATCTCCTGTTGTATTGTTGTGTTAGTCAGAATAAGTGTACAATTTTCGTGTAAATTATTGTTAGAAATTCTAATAAAAAAACAAATGCAATGTAAACACTAAAGGGACACAAAACTGAGACCTCGCCAAAGGTGCCAGAGGACCACGCTGCGGCCTTGGCGAAAGTAATCCGATATTTCACTTAGGGGCCATGCATAAATGACGTAGCATTTTGGGGGGTAGGGAGGGTATACCAAATTTGTGACGAAGTGTGACGAGGGGGAGTATAGGGTCAGAAATTGTGCGACGTAGCATGAAGTTTAAAACCCATTGTTTAAAGAAAACAATTTAATGATCCTCCATTCCCAAGAGAAATAAATTTAAATTCAAACAAGTTGCTTTAGATGCGATTTTTCACGAGGTAAATTTTACGATTCGCGGAATTACAAGTTCGCAAAAATACGAAAAGATTTTGTATGCGGATTTAACTTGCTACATTAGTTAGTTAATGTTGCTAACTACTAGACTTAGTTTGGAAGCTGAATTAAATTTTCACTTCGGATTCAACCAAAAAAATTTTAGTAATTTAGATGAACGTATGCTTCTTAGAATCATTGGCAGCTGTAGGATTGTGAACTGAGAGAACTTCTCTTTATGCTCCCCTTGACATATAAAATTCAAAACAAAACTATCAACACTATAATCGTGATGAAATGGGATTATTTTGCACGCAATTTGCTGTTATAATGAAAATGTTGATAAAATTCGTCAAACATTTTGAAAGGACATGTATTTAAAATAATTGAAAAACATATATTTTTTTCATCGCCCGGGCGCTTTGTATGGGACGAGGGGGAGGGGGTAGGTAAATGCTACGTTATTTACGAGGGGGAGGTTAGAATTTTGTGACCAAATGCTACGAGGGGGGAGCGAGGGGTCAAATATCGCCGATAAAAAGCTACGTCATTTGTGTACGGCCCCTTATTCTCATGCGCAGTATTATCATGAGATCGCTAGACTTTCAGAGGCGCCAATCCGTAATCACGAGAGTCCCTCTTTAAACTTTTTCCGATCATGTTATCTGCAATCATCGAACGAAAAATTCAATTACAGTCAAATAACAAGAAATTCGTCCGAAGTGAACCAACCAACGTCCGTGCTATAGCTTCGTGTGCGTTCAATATGCTTTAACGATGTGCATCGACATCTCCGAATGCGGTTAATGTAATTGCATTGGAGCTCCTAGCTCTTCACTTTCATAACGCACCTAACGAGTTCGGCAATCGTTGGCAATGCTGCTCGCTGTACAGTTTAAATGTATACATAAATATGTTGGAGGTAAGTACATCAGCTCTAGGGTTCGTCGCGGTTGCGGTAATTACCGCAACCGCGCGGTATTTACCGCACCCGCACCGCAAAAACTGCGGTGCGGTGAGATACTTTTTCCCGCGGATGCGGTGCGGGAAATGAGCATTTACCGCGCGGTATTACCGCAACCGCGCTTCAAAAAATAATTGATAAAGTATGCAGTCTGCATTAAAAAGTGAATTAAAACTATGACTTTTACCATTTGAGAAGGACGCAACTAGATTTATTTTCTGAACGAATGCTTAGCAATCTCATTATTAGGAACATCTCTCTCTCTCTCAGAACGTTCGATTTTTATTTATTACCCTACAATAGAGAAACATGATAAACATTTAATTGCTCTAATTTCCATAGACTTGACAATGGTTTGAAAAGAAATCCGAATATAATCTGTATTCGACCTATCGCTACTTGATTTTTTACATTTTGGTCATTCAAATATGATAAAACATACTGTTACTAAGAAATAAAATCTATAAGCTGTGCCCAATATAATTTGGCACCATTATTTTTACGACATATTTTGAAAACTATTTGTTTTATACTTCAAAGAAAAAAATTACAAACAAACCTTTTCAAATACATAAAACGCAAAATCCAATCATCCAAACAATTGAATTTTTCTGTCAAATCCAATTACAAAATGCATCATTTCTCCTGATTCCTCTTGGTAATCGTGGAATTATGAATCCTTTTCAATGGCATTTTCTCGACAGTGAATTTTGATTAATTTGGAGAACTTAGAAATGAACTAATGATACTATGACTTAAAAACAATCCAAAGAATGTAATTATCATCATCAAACCAAACGAATTTGGAGGAATTTTTTTTTCGCGTGCGTCCATCGTTCGTCCAACTGGGAATATTTTCTACCATATTAACGAATACTTTTTTCAGTTAGGAGTATTTTGTAACTTTTTGAAAGTAAAGCTTTCGAAGTTAGTGTAGGGCATTGCGATTTTTGTTGTGTTTCTCAAAGTCTGCCTCAAGGTCTGCTGACAAATGTCAAAGTTATCCCAGATGCCAAATTTTGCATGGTCTGGACAGTTTTTGCCTTAACGGACCACTTCACAGTCAACTGTGGATATTACCTTAGTGCAGAGAACGATTTTTTTCACCGTGCATATGATAGATGCAACCTTCAATTCGCTTCATACCCTAAAGCAAAGCATAGCAAATATTTTAGAATGAATATAAAATAAGTATATTCATTCGTACGGAAGATATCCTGTCGAGAAAATTGGAGACCTATGACAGGTTCATATAGTATGACGTTATCGTGCGCTGCTATTTTCTAGACAGGTTATCTTCACTAGTACCCTAGAGAAAGCACTCAACTCACCTTGATCCCTTCGTGACAACCGAAGAAAGCTTTCCCAATTTATAGAAATTACAAAAACGGCATTAGAGTCGACTTTTCCTATCCGAGAAAATTATGAAAATATTTCAATGTTTACCTTTATATCGGCAACACCATAAAATGTGCATGCACTGTGTGCATTTTGTAGTAATTTGGTCAGAACACCATATTGAATATGTCAAGACATGATTATTATAGCATAATTAAGTATTTTTGTATACTACAACTTAGACAGCATGCTTTATATTGAACAAAACTGCTTTGACACACATTCATTTTAATTATCGCTCAATAATTGAATGAAACATACTTGCATTTCTGGCCATTTATAGTAGATCGTTTATTACATTGTGAAAACGTTTTGCCTAAAATTTTATTCCATGGCCATCTAGCTAGTTTTTCTCGTGTTTGTTGACACTAATAGCATCACTTGCATTGCTGTCATGCATTTTATCTAGCTAGCTTATTGAAAAAGGGCAATTTCAATTTCAGGGAACAGATACGAATAAAAATGAAGAAATGCATTAGACGATATTTCAGATTTTGGTAGCGCCCGTATCTAATGGGGGCAAATAATCAAAATACTTCATTCAGATATAAGTATAATCGTTGCTGTTGAAAACTGTGAAATCCAACTAGTGACAATTGTATTTTTTATACTCTATGCAATCAAATCACTACTACGCACCTGCACAAAAGAAAAATGGATCGGCGCTAGTTGGATTTTCTAGTTTTCATCTGTAACGACAATAAATTGGTCCTAAAGGTACTACTTCAATGAAAATAGTTGACTATTCAGTCTGCTCAAAATTGTTATTATCCAATAATAAATAAATAGAGGGTGTCAGTCTACACCGAATCTAATAACGGGTTGGAAACGACGAACAAGGATTATGATCTTACGATCGTTCCTAGGCAAGTATTTGTGCAGAACCGAACAATTACGAATACTGTGACCAAGTTGATTAAATTATTAAATAATAAACCTCGTACTCATGAAACTAGTTGTGTTTCCAAAAAAACTAGTTCGCTCCGAATATATAAACGACGTTTAGTTGGGTAACTATGGTTGTTTCTTGGGCATGTTAAGTTTTTGTGATGATTCTTGTTCAAAATTTGGAGATACACTACATCAACTAAAAGAGCCGACAGGTGAACAATGTTCATGATTTCAGGAGCTTAATCGCGATTTTCACAATTTCTCATGACATTGCCGAGATATTTTACTCATGAGTTCGCTATCGGAATTTTCTGGCAGAGTAGCGTGATTTATGTTCACGATTTGTATATTATACTAGGAATCATGAACCAGTTCATGAATACATGAATAATATTTGTTGATTTTGTGAACTAGCACTGATATTGAATCGTGCCTAATATATTAGGATTCATGAATTACGTTTACGTTCTTTACACTTCTTGAACTACCACTGATATTGAATCGTGCCTAATATATTAGGATTCATGAATTACGTTCTTTACACTTCTTCTCTGTCATGTTTGTGATTCTATGTATTCCAAGTATATTACTGATTTTATCATATCTTTGATTATTATTACGATATCTTTGATAAACTACATGTATGTAATACTTATTTGAACGAGTTGAGTTTTTAACTAACGGGTGGTAAACGTAAAATTTGTCAAAATTTACCACCAAACTGAGTCAAAATGTATGCACTGACAACAGTTGGGGTTAGAACTTGACTCAGTTTCGGGGTCAAGCAAAAACGCCAAACAAAACCATGACAGTTTCTTAAAATAAGTGTTCCATGAAACAAAATTAGGTCTTTGCAAAAAGGGCGATAGTGATAATATACTAGAGCCTCGCCCGGTGCTCAGTTCTATAGCGATCAGCCCGGGGACAACTTGACAGCTCCCATATATTGAACTTATAAGCAAATTTTGTGGTGATTTGGTGATGTCATGGCGGCTCGAATGGAACAAAATTTAAAAAAGGCGCATTCCATCTATTATTTTCTATATCTGTAAAAATGAACAATTTAAGCATTTCTATCACCAAATTTATTTCGCTGCTCAAATTAGAAACTGTCCATACCTTAGCAGAAACATAGATTCCATTTTGGATCTAAAAAATCCAAGAAAAATAAATCGATTTTTAGAAATACAAGAAGATGGCTTTCAAAATCGAGTCACTTCCACTTATATTGAAATTTCCGAAAATCTTCGGGATCGAACCAACATTAAATCCTCCGCTAGACACCGTTTAATTAGTTTTCTGTCGGGCTGGAGCTGAGTAATATGCGAAATGAATTCTGAAGGAATCCGTACCAAAACCATCGCAAAATCTTTTGGACAGAATTATTGAAAAAGTCGAACAAAACTCTGGCAAGAGTCGAACATAATTGTATATTCCTGGCAGCATTCTTGCTAAAAACGGGCACTACCGGTTTGTTGCCAGAATTCTGGTAGAAGCGCACAAATTCTATCCAAAACAAATTTTGCTAACTGTGTAGATATGATATTATCACATATTTCGTTTATATTCCCAAACAAAATTCTAGAATTCTTGACGTTCTTAATCAATTTGAAACAAGATGTCATATGTTCACGAATTGTTACGCTTTTCATTCACATTTCTCGGACAAAAAACAAAAATGATTTACCGATTACACACTTAACACAACAATAAAAAAAACCAACGACTTCCAGTTAAATTTATAATAAGATTTATGTACCTTGCTGACAGTTTCCAGTTAGGGATAAATTTATTCTCTAATAATTGTTTTCTTTATCCACATTTTGGAATACGCATTTTCTAAATGTTGTTCTTGCTACATTGACGGCGTTCATAACACACGTAACGAAACACGCTTTTCTCATGTAACTATTTCATTTCGTTGTTCGTGGTACTCGTACGGAGAAGGCATACTAGCGCCACCATCAAATTAGTGGTACATATATGAAACAAGCACTATCTGTCAAGTTGTCACCGGGCTGATAGCGATATAACTAGAACAGGCACTAGCACTGAAAACACTGTGGCAGCAATCGAATCAAAACAAAACAACATTATTTGATCATCCACTTTTGACTTTCATTTTTTTTAGAATTTGTAAAATGAATTCTTTGAAACTTGTGGCAAAACAGTTACAAAAATATGCTTTCGAATCGCAAATCTTTTATTCTTTAGGTTTTTATTGAATTTCTCGAGCCTTGAATATAAAAAAAAACTTCATCAGCAATTCACCGTGTCATAGGTAAACGAGTTATAATTTTCACTCCCTTTTCTTGTAAAATACAAAACGAATAGTTTTGCACAAGCAAGGTCTTATTCATCCACTACAGACAAATGTGAAAATACGATGACTTTACGAGAATAGTAGAATATGGTAGATGAATGCCGAAAATGGAAACAATTGACAGCAGAAAACATGAAAATGGATCAAATGAATTGAATGGATGAAATGAATTTAATAGATTAGTCACTTTTGAGTGATTGATTTTTAAATTCATCTACGTAGAAAAATACAAACTTACTACAGATTTCGTATAGTAATAAAATAAAGGTTGTATTTTTGGTATTTAGTATTACTTTGCCCTTCTAGGAAAAGTTCTACTGTCTCTTTGCGTGTACTGATGGAACTCTCTGTCCCTCTTCAGTATACCGTTATTTATTACTTTTCCTTTGTATAAATCCAACAAAATAAGTAACAAAGTATGAGCCACATGATGCTTCGGTCGGTGGCAGCTACGCAGTACTCAAATTATTTTTCGTGCCGTGTTTGTTGCTGAACATTGTATAAACATTTGTCAAAAACGACTTTTTCAAATGAAACGCTAGATTTTTGCCTAGCATGTTTTGTCAAAATCAAAGAGAATAGTGAAAGAGACGAAGAGTGAAAATCAGTCAAAACGGCAACACTCCCTTTATGATGATTTCAACACTAGAATTTTGGCAACCGCTTCTACAGGCAGCACTTTAAATGACTCCTATTATATTTTGAAAACAAACCGTATGTCGATCGATGGATTTGTTTATCAAACGATGTGCATTTCGAAACAAAGAGATGAAATAATTCTAAAGCTTATTTTTACTCATACATATACTCTAGAATGCACCTTACAATCACGATTGAGCTAAATTCTGACGAAAATTCAAATTTCTTTTTTGATAGAAGTACAATACTTATCTCCTCCAACTCAGGCATGAGTAATGTTTATTTACATTGCACGATTGGTCTGCTCAATAAGGTATTTTTGGCTTCACACTATTCGTCTCTTTCCCTATTCTCTTTGGTCAAAATAATCTTAGTAACCAACAGTGTTCCTAGAATATTTTCGCTGTCAACATATTTTTTTCCATTGAAGTGGTCCCTTAATTGAAAATTTATCTCGAAACTTTAACGTGGGGGTTAGGTATTTTTACATAGAATCTGTACACAAAGTTTGAAAGAAATCGGTTAAGTAGTTTTTGAATGGAAGGTAACACCGCAAATCATATTTTTCCAGATACCAGATTTTTGCATGGAAAAATTACAGCATGTTATTGAAATGATACACTATAATGTACAAAAGTTTTGATCAGTTCGCTTCACGTAAAGTTTCAAAAAAATCGAGAAAAAGTGTTTTTTTCACGCCAAAACCCTTACCACTCTAAATAAAACTTGCAAAGTTGAATATTTTCATAAATGTTACATTCTGAGGAGTCCGTCAAAGGTAATTTTCGTATAAATAAGAATAACATTTTACTCTATATGGCTACACAAAACAAATGATTAATTTTTCAACACAATTTTTATAATGCATAATTTTTACCGCATTTACCGCATTACCGCGCGGTGCGGTGCGGTAAATGCAATGCGGTTGTGGTAAGCGGTGCGGTTTTATTATTTTTTTGCGGTTGCGGTGCGGACTATCTATTTACCGCCCACATCCGCACCGCGACGAACCCTAATCAGCTCTAAACGGTCGAGGGGCACTTGGGGACTGGCGCTGGCCTTGCTGGGATTTGAAAAGAATCCTCAACCAACCAACAGCCTTCAGACAAGAGTCGCAATATAAAAGCTCCATTTCTCTGAACCTCCGTAATAAAATCCGATGAATAGGTTGGAATTGAAATGAAGAAGGAATTGAAATGCATTCAGGGAAGGGGACTTTTTTTGGCTGATTTCTTTCAGCTGCACTATTGGAATGCAAGAGAAGAGATGGGAGTTTTTTTTTGCATTTGTGGTATGCAGTATGCAAATAAATGTCAAATTAGTTGCGGCTTATCGCAGCTGCAGATTATTCTAGGTGTTAAAGATACCCAATCTTGTGTGACGAAAAATTAATTTGAAAACTGCAATTTCAATTCTGTTTAAGTTATGAGTTTCTTAACTGTCTAGTATCTGAGTAATACGTTCCTTTGCTTGTGTTGATTAAACGACCTTGTATTAGAGGTAAATCTACTACCAACAAGGGTAGGGCAAAGTTAATACCGATTTCCTTATCCACTTCATCTTGATTCAATCATCATATCGGAGCAACTCCATTATTCTGCACTCATCAACCTCGTTAGCACTTATGGCACATATATCTGATCCGTTTATCCACGGCTCATCAAGCAGTATCCGACGGCTGCATTAATGATGTAGCATTGTTCCTGGGGCAAACACCTAATCAACTGATGTACTGCTGCCGAAGGAAGCATGCCACTGGCGCTGGCCAGTATGTAGCTATTATTGATTTTCACACTCGACCGGCCCAAGAAAGGTTACACGCAAGGGTTGCGGTTCCGAGCGGTTTAATACAGCATAATCCCCTGCTGGGCGATGTGCAACGTAAAACCCGCTCGCTTCATGAAATTATAATAAAAACACAACGCATCATTGCCAATCACTGCAGTCCTCTTGTACTGCTACATGTAGCATTCTACCGGAGGGTTAACCGACGAGCGGACTGCAGGTAGCGTCAAAAACAGTCCATTGAATCTACTCCATTTGTCACCGCAACCTCCGAAGGGAGTGCTTTGAGATTGTATTAATATTGTCCGGTCCCTCCGGGTGAGTAAGGTGTTGCTTTTGATGGTTTATCTCCAACGGATTTACACATTTGTACGAATATATCGAACCAGGTCGGAGGTCCCGGGTTAAGCGGTACGGTTCTGAATTTCGTCTGCTTGTTACGCATTGCCAGACATCCAAGGGAAGCTTTCCGTATGTTGAAATATGCTGAGTTGTCTAAATTAAATAATTTTTACCTGGATGGGTAGGGTAACCGTTACAAGTAGTACAGAAGAGTTTTGAATCGAAAGCCTAAAATTCAAAAGGAAATTACAAAATAGATTGTGCAACACCAAACAGATTTTCCATCTGATGGTCAAGCCGGTCGACCAGATACTGATGAGACGCAGTAGACATGCCATGCAATAACTTTTCAACGTTACAGAAATCGTGCCATGACGACGCATGGTGGTTTTTAGTCAAATTTTGCCCTTAACACTCCTAACTCGTCCAAAATAGTTACGCGGAGCACCAAGCCTCAAAATTAGATGCAACCCTATTTTGAATTGCAATAATTTCACTTCTCTCCAACAGATACTAAAAACAATAACACTAGATTTTACCACTTTTAGATGATTTGTGTTATCATATTGACTCTTAAGAACGAAACAAAAATGCTGATGTAAATTTATATACATTCCATTGACTGTAGACAGAGTAATTAATGCAATGCAGTTGGTTTTGTTCATTTCACGAACTGAAAAAAAATGGTGACTTGTGTTCGAGCGTGCTTGTAGGATTCTTCGGACACTTCTAAAAACCTTCAATTTTCAAACTAAAAAATGCACTTTATTGCGCGAGCTAAAAATGTGGGTTTGTCGAAAATCGTTGATTTTTCGAAAATGCTTCAATATAATGTAAATTTGATAAAATATTGAAAGCTCAGAAAAAAAACAGTTCAGCGGTTACCATTCTGAAAATAAGAAGAAAAAAGAATACCTTTCATATCTTCATAGAGTTTTAAAATGGAATATATCTTACGGTCTACATCACAAAATTTCGAAACCATCATCTTCGAAGGTTTGTCATCAAATTTAAATATTTTCCAGTGTTAACAAGCTCCTATCTCATGATATCCTGTGCGTCTATTGATGACATTTAATCTGTAGCACGTCATCGACTGGGTTCTACCGTCTTGTGCAGTAGAAGCAAAATGAGAAGATGCGAGTGAGCATGTGCCCTATAACCCTACCGTAGACAGAACTGAATACGTGAGGTGGCAAAGAAACCCCGCGCGGCTGTCCGCGGAGACAGGAGGTTGTGTCAAACCCAACAAGCGTTACGGAGAATCAGGAGGACAAGGCTGATCGGAATAATCGATCAAAGCCCACGTAACAAAAACAGGACTACGATTGTAAACTTATCACATCGAACTGTAAGTCTTTTTGCTTCCCTGGGTTCGAACGAATCCTACACAATGAGTTGAAAACTCGCAACTTCAAGGACGTAGCATTGTAGGAACTTTGCTTGGCAGGACAGAATGTGTGGAAAAGCGGGCATCGCGCTGTTACATTCTATTAGAGCGACGGCACAACAAACAAGTTGGGAATCAGCCAGCCAAGTACCAGACGATCAGAGAAAGAATGTGTGTAGATCAAAGGACATTTATACAACTACAGCATCGTTAACGTGCACTGCCCTCACGTAGCGTGACTCGAGAATGAGAAAGATGCATTTTACGCGCATTTGGAGCCCGCGGAAGAATGTGAAGCTCCTCATCAGCGATATGAACCCCGCCTCTGAGATCACCTGATTAACAAACTGAGAACCAAATCGACCACGTTCTAATGATCAGAAAATTTTTCTCCAGCATCATGAATATAGATTCGAAATCACCTACAGGAAGATCGGGATACCGAGGCGATGGAGCATCTGTATAGAGTTATGAAAATTCTACGAGTAGGTAAATCGCTCAAGCAAAGGCTATGTGCCACAGCCTGACATATGAAGAGATACTAATGGAGACCTTCTCACGACCGAGTGCGAGCTGATCGATAAGTGTATTATGACGAACATCGAAATAGCAGTAGACGGCGAGAGTATCGCAAGAATCAGTCTGGAGACATGCGCAGCCGACAAACAGATTCCCAGCGCAAGATCTACCGAAGATTCATGAGGTGATCGGCGGGTTGAGGACTGATAAAGCCGCTGGCAATGATCAACTGCCATGTGAGCTGCTGAAACACGGAAGAGAGGCGTTGTGTAGAGCACTCCACTGGGTGGTTTTAAGGATCTGGGAGAAACAGATTTTACCGGAAGATTGGATGGAGGAAATAGTATGTCCCATCTTTAAAAAGGGTGTTAAGCGGGATTACTGCAAATAGTTATGGAGCAATCATATTGCTGAAGGTGTTCTCCCAAATTTCTTGTCGCCACCAATCACCGTTAGCAAGCAAGTTCGTTGAGAAAACTAGCATATAATGCCCAAATACGGATTTCCGGATCAGCGAAAATAGATCGAGTGATATGTAATAAGTATTTGAAATACTTTTAAGTCCTTTTGAAACTCGGAAAGGGAGCTAGGATTGACACGGTTTTCCGGAAGTCTGCTCAGCTTTTTAGCTTCGTCGGTAACGTCAATATTGTGGCACACAATCTTGAGACGATGGTGGGAACGTACATCCGACTGACGGTTGAAGCGATGGCGATGATATCGAGTTGGTTGATACCCACACAATTAGGGCGGATTGTTGGCGAGTTACAGCGGGTCGCCTAGAACAATGTTTCCTACCGCTCCACAGTGATCACCTTCCATACAAAAGTCGGACAAAACCTCAAAAGTGGCCCGAATTTGATGAAAAATTCACATTAGGGTAATTTTGTGACGCTGAATTCGTATTTGGTGTTTATTTTTTGTTTTTTATTTCCTCAAAATTTTGGCACTTAGGGTGGTTCGAAAATTCAACATTTACAAATATAAAGTGCACTATTTTCAAAAATTCATTTTCAAAAAATTAGGTGCGGTGAATTTTTTAGCTGAACACACATTTTTTCAATTGACACATCTATAAATTATATTGCGAACCCTGGGTAGTCAAAGGCTACCATGCGTCTCCTTCAGACGTAACATGAAAAATCACCTTTTTTCATACCTCGGGGCAGAAAGGGGCAAAACAAGATATTCATTTTCGGAAAGTACACTAATTTTCAAGTATCATGAACAACAAGCGATCTTTCCGAACCGTTTCAAAAAAAAGTACAGCCACTTTGAATATTATAACTTTAAACTATTGTTCGATTTATTATTTGTTTTTCATGTCTGAGCGAGAAGAAAGGCTTGTATCGACTAAATCGAATGGTTGCTATAAGTCCAGCGAATAACCTTTAACATGAAATCAGTTTGACCCCAATCGGAATCTTAACTAAAAAGATATATGCATTTGAATAACTTAGGTTTGAAAATAGTTTTCCTTAGAATTTATCATCTATTTCACCTTTGAAGTCATGTAAAAAATCGAAATATCGTCCTCGGGACTTAATATTTCGAGAAGACTCTATTCAACCTGTTAAGAAACAGAGAAAAATGTGCGCTCGTCGGCATGTTTTAACCCGCTTAGCCGCCATTTCGTTTACTGTGTCAGCTTGTGTATTGGAGCTCACCCAGCAAACGCCAATAATGACACCAACAGAGAAATTTAGAAACGTATTCTAGCAGGTGAACATTGTTACTTTGGTCTTCGAAAAATCCTTCGATCGACGAATGTACGACACTGGATGAAGTTAATCTTCTACAAATCGCTCATTAGACCTGGAGCTAGGGTTCGTCGCGGTTGCGGTAATTACCGCAACCGCGCGGTATTTACCGCACCCGCACCGTAAAATCTGCGGTGAGGTGAGACACTTTTTCCCGCAGATGCGGTGCGGGAAAGAGCTTTTACAGCGCGGTTTTACCGCAACCGCGCCGCAAAAAAATTGATAAAGTTATAATTTTGATTATTCTAAATTGATAAACAGACTGCTACTACGAAAGAAAATCTAGCTGCGTCCGAAATATTTTGACGCTATTATTTTTACGACATATTTTGGACACTAGTTACTTTATACTTCTAAGTAAAACTTCACAAACTAATTATTTCAGATATATAAAATTCAAGATCCAAATAGAGACAAAATTATTAGATCAATTAAAAACAATAAATTTGTAACCCTTAAATCCAATTTAAAAGTGCATCACTTCTCCCAATTTCCGTTGGAAATCGTGGAATTATGAATCGTTTTCGATATCAATTTTTCAACTGTGAATTTTGTATTTACCATTTCTGTTAACGACCGATTGAGTCAATTTGTCAACAGTTGTTACGGCATTTAATTAGCAAGAGACTGGAAGGAGAAGTATATTTTTCAATATTAAGAGCCATAGTACTCAAGGGAGAGCAAGGAGTTGAAGGGAGAAAGTTTAGAAAAGCGTGGAAGGATCATATATGCAAGCTTAGAGCTTACCGGCGACTTAACTTTTTGTCTTCGACCGTAGGAGTTAAGATCTTTTGGCATTAGAAATGCGAATCACCTGAGTCTAAAGCATGTCCGGACAAGCGTAAAGTAACTTGTTACTTTATGCTGTCGAAACCGACTGCATGAATTTTGACTAATTTAAAAGAATTAGAGAAGAGATAATTATGCTAGGACTTAAACACAACCCAAAGAATATAATTATCTTCATCAAACCAAACGAATTTGGAGTAATCGGCAGTAAAGGATACAAATGTATGAAAGCGTCCAAAATAAGAAGGGGTCCAAATTAGGATGATTATTCTATCATTCGTTTATCAACATCGTATTTCTATCTTCTTTGATTGCTGTGTAAATTCAATGTGAATTTTTCTGCAGTCAATTTTATTGGACTCTTTCTCAAAAAGTATGCTACATAACTTTTTTTCGCGCACTTCAAATTTATTATAATTTTCTACCAAATGAAGTCCTAATATTTTTCAATGACGACTATTTTGTAGCTTTTTTTGCCAAATACCGCATAGTTTGAGTTCCGTTCACTTCAATTGAAGTTTTTGCCATTGGCTCTTTGGGAAAATATTAGAGGAAAATACATTAAATGCTACTAGAACTTTCGAACTAGCCTTTAGAAAATTACACGTCATACATTTTTAAAGGGAGCAATCTTAGTTTTTGAATGAGAATACATCTGTTTCTTGAAGAATGCGGAACTTGAAGTTTTGGGATATTTTGTCCGTAAAACCCCCTATTTTTAAAAATCATTTCTGTTGTATGCTACAAATCATACATTTTTTGCAGTTTCAATAATTTTGTACCGGTTGTACCGGACTCCTGATTAAATGTAATAAATAGAGCAATTTTTTTTGTCAAATATGGCGTCGTTCTTATTGATGAAATACAACATTTTTTTTATTTCACTGTATTGGAATATATGCGCTACTACATAGAAGTACTGGTATTTCGACTTTAAATTTTTATGGTGAAATTCCTTTAAGAATGAAAGGTTGTTTTTACTACGTAAATGCGAAAATCATCCATTTCATTTCCATATGTCATAAACATTGAAAACATGAAAATTTAAAGAAGAAAATATGTAACTTCATTTCTTATTACATTTTTATTTCACTTTTTTCATTTAACTGAAGGGTTGCTAAAATAAAAGTTTTCCTATTACTGCAGTAGAACGTTTTTGAATGAACAATGTTTGCCGTAAAATGTAAGGAATTTTGTTATTAGAGAAAGCAAAAGTTGATTTTTTCATAAACATTACATTCTGAGGAGTCTCTTAAAGTTAAATTTCGTGTGAATAAGAATAACATTTTATTATATATGGTTACACAAATGCATAATTTTTCAACACTATTTTTAAAAATATAAAAAATTCACCGCATTACCGCGCGGTGCGGTGCGGTAAATAAAGAGCGGTTGCGGTAAGCGGTGCGATTTTATTATTTTTTTGCGGTTGCGATGCGGACAATCCATTTGCCGCCCACATCCGCACCGCGACGAACCCTACCTGGAGCATGCTGGTGGGAGATCAACGCATGCTTGCTTAGTGATTTTGATTCTGTGATTCTGAAAAAATGCAGACGCCTAAACTTCGCTGAGCGAACAATGGGTGGTTCTCCAAGCTACTGTTGCAATTCGTTGTTTATACGCCGTCTCCGCATTCCGTTTTTATATGCATCTCATCGTAGTACTTCCTAAATTATTATTTAAATATTAAAAATAAAAGATTTGACAAGTAAACACCACCAATATTTTTTTTTCTACACACCTAGAAAAAATAGTGTAAATTTACGTCTCCTAACCATGACATATACGAGCATCAAAAATGACTTAGTTTTACGTTTGATTTTAATTTTACATGACGTTTAATTTCGTAAATCATGTAATTTTACTCCACATACAGCGTTTGTTCTGAATGGTAGAAAGTGTAATTTTAAGTCATTGCGCATGTAAAGTATATGTTTCATGTAAAATTAAATGGAACACGGTAATGTTCTGTCATTTCGTAAATTACGGTTTGTTGAATTGTGTCATGTTTGCAATTACGTCAACGATAAAATTCAGATTTTTTTGGTGTGTAGTTTATAATGTAAGGTCGCATTTGTCCGTATTCTGATTTTTAGTAAAATTCTGCGTTTATGCGTAGCCTCAAAATTAGTGGTGGCGTAAAGTCGGCACTTCTACAGGGAATTTGCGGTAAAGGAATCTATGTTTGCTCTGACAGTCAGGGTGCCCGGAAAGCACTTAGTTCGGCTGATGAGAGATCTAAATTAGTAATCGCTTGACGAACTTAAATCGAAGAACTTAACAGTTCTAATGCTATCTACCTTTTATGGGCACTCGGTTATTCTGGTACTACCCGAAATTAATGGACGGACGAATTGGTTAGAGCGGATGCTGCGACTGAATTAGTTAGACTTAGACTTAGTCCAGTCAACTGTCGAAAAGTTGTATAAAGCACAAGATACGCTCTTGGGCTGATCCGAACATGTAGCCACCATTGATGTAGCTTGTAAACTTGCGTTCAAGCTAAACCTGTTCTGTCGGATGTGCGTCCGAAAATGTCAAAAAAATTGTTGCCTACCTCCAAGCTCAATTATGGTATTCTAGTCAGGGTACTGAGTGGAAATTTAAAACTCAATTATCACGTGGTCACCTGGTTATTCTTCAGTGTGCTGAGTATTGAGGTCCGGCACAACCCAATGTGGTAAGCTATAGGCTTTGTAAGTAGGGTTAATTATTCCCTGGAGAGCTAAGCATTCTGGCATTTTTCAAAATCTAATAAACATTGGTTTGTTTGGTGATAATATTGTGTTGTCATTTTCCATTTCTCTATTCTTTCACTTCCTTTTTCTTTCCCATCAGGAAAGTGGTGAGACTGCATGGCAAGGCAAAATCTTTGAATAACACGTGGAATGTGCCAATTTATTCCTGATTCCTGGACAACATTATTACAAAACACTACCTACTTGCATAAAACAATCAGTTTCACCCTACTTCTTTTCAGTATTGAAGTATGTTGAAACAAGGCTGATAACAACCTTGAAGAAGACTATAAATCGTAGTCGAAATACTAGTGTGCATGTGCAAGTGCATTTTATTATAGAGGAATTAAAAGAAGACGTATGTATTAAGAAAGATATTCCACTAAGACACTCAAAACATTTTAGATAAATTTTTATATGACATACAAAATAAATAACCAATGATTTCATAGCTTCTGGGCCTTGGCAAACACAATTAAGTTATCCATTCAATCCTGGAAGAGAGCGAAGGCAATTGTATTTTCCTATTTCACCAGATTCTCGTAGTAAGGGAAGTTGGACAACGTACGAACATTATCATAAATCTATTCGCGTTGCTCCACAATCCCAAATCGAAACAACGACCTACACAATGTCAAGTGACTGAAAAGACCCCATTAGCAAACCATCAACTCTCGTCCGTACGTATTTGCTGTCCCGATTCACAACTGACTTGGCACTGGCATTGGCAACCCGATAATTGGTTATGCCATGTTTCCCTCCGGCTCCGGCTCTGTTGATCAGTTCTTGCTCGTCCGAGACCAAAACCGATTTGAATTCGAAGCCGAAAATCACTGCCTTTGCTAATTGGAGACATTGGCTATTGGGGACTTCGAACGGAGATACAGAGAATCCCCAAACTCGGACAAGAAAAAAAAATTGCATTCATAGCCAACTTTGCCACGTTAGTAGCTATGTACGGTTCAGCAAGCAGAGGATATGCCTTCATCTATTGTTCTGTGCCATATCGTACCAAGCTAGCTACTGTTGGTATCGTGGATGAAAGAACGAACAGCCAATAATTAGGAATTTAGTCGAATGGTCGAGCAGCTCGAAGCTGAACTGTTTCATTGGAAACCGGAAATCGAAGGAGTTTTTGTTTTACCTGTTTGTAGCTAATTTCAACAAAGCTTGATGCCTATTACTCTTCAAGGTCGAAAAACTTGTTTGATGTGTATCCAATTGAGTGAATATTTGACTAACGGGAATCGAGGTTTTCTCAAGGTTCAGGTCTAAAACAGTTTTATCCTAATCATACGTCGCTCCATCACTTTTTACTCACTATGTGTACTGAGAGCTCAACAGATATTCCATAAGAGAAGAGTTCAGTGATCACTCTCGTTAGCATTCTCAGGCTTTGATGTTAAATAGACAAAAAGGTGCACTTCCAGAGCACTTCCAACTAATTGCATTTTAATGAAAGTCACTTCAGTCGTTTGACCGAACGACCGTTCGAACAGCAGTTTATCATCTATGAAATTTTCTCGCGTTAAACTAGTGATCGTTCTCAAGGAACTGTACAAAAAGGGACAGCGGTGGACTTTCACCCATTTTTATTTGCTTCCATTGGACAGAAACGGAAACGTATAAATTGTACTGGACTCAATTGCAATATAAGCACGCTGAAATGGAATCAGTCTGTCACCTACTTGATGGCGCGAAGCAACTGTTGATGGCCGCAGAAAAAAAAGTATTTCATCGGAGAATTTGTCATGCAGAGAATTAGTCACTACGCTTAAGTTTCACCGGCAGAGAACATAATGGAATATAAAAATTTAACTTCTAAAGTACGTTTGAACAAGGCCGCTAAAGCCTTCTCGTAAAAAGTCACCATTATCTTCCAATAGATGAACTTTTCTTCCACAATTCCAGCCACCTTCGATTGCCAACAGAAAGCCGCAGGCAATGCGGATTTTAGTTTTTTTTTATTTGCCACAAGATTCATCTATTTTATTCGACATTGTTTCCACTCTGCCCAGCATCGTTCCATTGCCGGCAGACGCTTATTGAAGTTTATTACAGTTTTCAAGAGTCGTTATTCTTTTTCCCATCCAGATCCCGGCTGCAATGCCTTTTTTTCCTCTCCTAATGCCGCGGCTTTGCGCGAGGGGTCGAAGTTTGCTTGGACGGTAAAATCGGAACGAGCTATAACTTGCAGTATAATTCAATCGTGCTTGGCTTTGCCGTTTTGTAGTTTTCCTACAGCGAGCGATCTGTGTGGGAGGTTTGTTTCGTTTTGCTTGCTGTTTTCCCCCGGGGGCTGGAGCCGAAAATGTTAACGAGAACGGGCGAGCTTTTATGGGATTAGTAAAAAACACGATCCCGCTCTGACTAAATGGGCTACTCGACGCCAACACTGAGCTAGGCCATCGATTTCCGGTGGCTTACGAACGGAGGCTTTCGGACGATCTCGGTGCAGGAAGGTTTGGGTGAAAGGATTTTTCTTGTATTTAGTGGACAGCGGATTTGTGAAAGATTTTTATCGCTGTAATTGGCTGCGTGTAGAATAATGTGTCACTAAAAACAGTGTCAATAATTTTGTTAATTGTAAGGGTACCAAATAAATTCGATTTGCAAACTAATTATATCTGTATAATGTAATGTTTAGCAATTTAATTTCCTATGCCTTTTCGTGTCACGAAGCCAAAAATGATGTAGTCATGACCAGCGGACAAAAATTATATTTTAAAGATTGGCAGTTTTCCTTGCCAGTTATTAGGCGAGGACTGTAATCAGGATTTTGGTCTGTGGATGTTTAAAAATTCAAACAATTTCGGGCGCTAATCCATCCAGGATATAGCTCTAAAACACAGTGTTCTGGAATTCACATTTAAAAGGCCCACACGGAAAAACATCCGATGATGTTTATGATTTCAGGAACTTAGTCGTGAAATTTGTAATTTCTATTCAAGTTATTGTCATATTTTGGTCTTGAGTAGAGTGATTCATGTTCATGACTTCAGGATCTTAGTCACAATTTCCGTAATTTCAGTTCACGTTATCGTAATATTTTATTCGAGAGTTTGCTTTTTAATTTGACACGTGTAGTAATGGACCCATGTTCATGATATCAGCAGTTTTATTCTGTGAAATATATCATGAACACGATTTGTGGTGTTCAACGTAGTTTTCATTTTCTATCCAGACATCACCCTGAATCTTACCAAATGAATAACGGTGATAATAGTTTTCTCATATATACTGCTCGTACCTATTACTGGTCACTAGCAGCTGGACATTTCATGAAAAAGTGCATACAACAAAAATGATTCCACGAATAATACTCCAAACTTTGTTAGTTCACAAAATTTCATTAGCATGTCGCATGAAATTGAAAACAATTAGAAATATATTCTAGAACACAAAATAGATCGTAAGTCATGTGTAGGAATCATGAACTAGTTTATAAATCCATGATTAATGGTTCATAATGTTAAGAAGTGTTCGACGAGCTCGACCATTCGTGACTATTATACTAGATATCATGAACAAGTTCACAAACACATGAAAAATATTTCATGATTTTATAAACTATTTCACGAGCACGAACATTTGATCGTGAATAATATGTTAAGAATCATGAACCAATTCACGAATACATGAATAATATTTGATGATTTGGTGAACTATTTCACGACCACGAATGACAAGTCGTGGCTATTATGCTAGGGTTCATGAACTAGTTCACTTCTACATAAATAATATTTTATAATTTTGTGATTTAGTTCACGGGCACGCATAGTCTATTGAGGGACTCCATGAGAAACTGGGCGACCGAAAAATATGACCATCGTCGATTTGAACGAAACTTTGCAGTTGTGTTAGGATTATGAATCTTCATGATTTTCGCTGGCAATTGAAATATTTTGATACAAGAGTAATTTTTCAAAAGAGCATAGACGTTTCTAAGGGGATTAATTTCCAAAAATTGTTTGATCGATTACTCTAAATTATACAGCGAAACTATCTGAGAACGAGTTACAGGGATGAATATTTCTACACTAACAAATATACACCCAAGTTTTTTACGCGGTTTATTTTGCGCGGTTTTTTACGAGGTTTTTTTACGCGGATTTTCCAATTAACGCGTGTTTTTTGCGCGGATTTTCCAATTAACGCGGTTTTTGCAAAAATATTCTAAGTCTTTTTGAATGCAAAAGACTTACTTTTTTTCTGAAAAAAGTCCTTTTAAATGCAAAGAACTTAGAAGAATTTTGGCAGTTTTTATTTTGCGCGGATTTCGCAATTAACACGGTTTTTGCAGAAAATATTCTAAGTCCTTTTGAATGCAAAAGACTTAGAAGATTTTCGGAACGATGGAAGAAACGGGTCTGGAAGATTCCTTATGGCCCGCACCCCAACAATATGGGTATTTTCGGAATGGTCTTGAAGAGTAGGTGCCAGAAATTGATTTTTGACGCCATTTTGAAATAAAAATTGGCGACTTCCGGTTTAGCGAAATTCGCTATAACCCAATTAATATGGGTATTTTCGGAATGGTATTGACAAGTAGGTGCTAGAAATTTATGTTTGACGCCATTTTGAAATCCAAGATGGCGACATCCGGTTTAGCGTAAATTCCCTACAACCCATGCAATATGGGTATTGTCGGAATGGGGGGTTATAGCGAATTTCTCTAAAACCGGAAGTCGCCATCTTTGATTTCAAAATGGCGTCAAAAATCAATTTCTGGAACCTACTCTTCAAGACCATTCCGAAAATACCCATATTATTGGTGTGCGGGCCATAAGGAATCTTCCAGACCCGTCTCTTCCATCTTTCCGAAAATCTTCTAAGTCTTTTGCATTCAAAAGGACTTAGAATATTTTCTGCAAAAACCGTGTTAATTGCGAAATCCGCGCAAAAAAAACTTCCAAAAATATTCTAAGTCTTTTGCTGAGAGTTTTTTTTGTGCGGATTTTCGAATTAACGCGGTTTTTTTACGCAGATTTTCTAATTAACGCGGTTTTTTTTTACGCGGTAGGTATACCCCGCGTAAAAAAAAACCTGGGTGTACACTGAACAAAATGTTGTCATATTTCACAAAAACTACAATTTATAATCAAAATTAAAATTCCAAAATAAAACCCATTTTTTAAATTTTTTATATTTTGTCAATATAACTCTAAAGCGAAAAGAAAAATCTTGAATGCGCTTTCATGATGAAGAACTTATCGGTGCAAAAGTTTTTCTAACAATTAGTTTATACATGTTTTTTAATGTCATACTAATTGAAATACTAATTAAAATTTTTTTTTATTACAGAACATAATTATCAGTATAATTTTAGATCAAAATGCATTTAACAAAAATCTTCAAAAAAAAATTTGTTTTCGAAATACTTTGAATTTTGCTACAAACGATTAATTCGTGAAATTATACCCCTTTTTAAAATTTATTCGCTTTACCCTATATTGAAACGTGTACAATTTAATGTTTAATCGTTTTAGTGACGTAAAAGAAACTTTTCCAGTGTATTTGGATCATGGAGACGCTTTCAATAAAAAAGTTTTCCGAAAAGTTTATTCGAAATATTTTTATAATTCATACTAATTGCAGTCAAAAATGCAATTTTATTTTTGACTATGATTTTAAACGCCATTTCAAATCAAAATACTCATAGCAAAAAATTTCTGAAATGTAGTTCTAGATATTTTAAATTTTGTTTAGTACCACAATTATTTTGTTTCATTATGACCTTTTCATAAATAATTCGTGTTTCTCTATCAACAATAATAGTTTTTTTTCAAAAGGTCCTTAGCATTTACTGTAACTTTCTCGTTGACGTCGATGCGATATTATAAACCATTTGAAAGCTACTGTTTTTGGCCTTTTTCAAGGGTAATAACGATAGACTTTATTACCCTTGGAAAAGGTCGAAAGCAGTGGCCGAAGCGTTGGGCAGTACAAAACAGCCGTTCTTATATTATAGACCGAAAAAGCCGAACATCCGTATAGAAACAAAAACTGTATTAACATTGAGGTGTTTGAGCTCACGAACAATCGCTGGTTGTGATTTTCCAGCTAAATATAAAGCAATCACACTACTTCTTTTGATTTCTTTCACAGATCCCTTTTTTGCGTTGACTGTTGGTAAAATATTTTTGTGCGCTTGTAAACAATACTCCGAACTGCCATTCATCCAATTTATAGAAAGATGATGCCAGTGCTGCAGCCAGGGATGCCAACGGTACCGGTAAACTACATTTTTTCGGTATATTTACATTTGCACAATCCGTACAGCCCGCTACAGCGACGCATCACTACAGCTCTTGCCAGAACGGTAGCCAAACTGAGTACATTTTTCCGTACAGCATTAAAATACATTTGTGTATTGTTGCTGTACTCCGACTGCTCGGTGAGAGTGTGGCGTAGTAAAGTTTGTTCTCTCGCGTTGTACACTTTTCTCTGCATAGTCAAAGGGAGAGGCCCGCACATGAAAGCGCTGATGCCGGTGGTGGCGTAAACGAACTGCATTCATTGTCGTCGTTTGTGATTAAAAATATTGAATAGATTAAAAATATTAAAAAGTGTAAAATAAGGAAAGAGAAGCTGTACCGCTCGCGTCTGGTGGCTGTACTGGGGCCAGTATTTTTTTTTGTCATGTTATTGCTTTGCTTACAGGCTACCGTACAGCGCTGGGCATCCTGCATTAGCGAACGATAGCAGCGTCGTATAAGAAACGAGAATGTAGGCAGAAAAATTACAGCCGCAGAAAAGGTAGGCATTTTGCATCCTTGGCTGCAGCAGCGCGGACGGTTTAAAGTTGATTACACTTCCAATACTGGACCCAGTACATCGTCTATCCTGGCCCCAAGCTGGTGTTAGTTACTGATGAGATGAATTCGAAACACAATAATCAAACTTAATTTATGTTAAGTGCACGTTAAACCAGTTTGTTGAATCTAATTTTTCCCTTTGTTGCATACTCAATCGGTATGTCATTTCAATAAACTCTCTTACTCTCTCTCTCCCTCTCTCTCGCACAGCTTCTGAGAGAAATAGTTAACTGAAACACTTCACACTTAATTTTGTTCTACCGAATCCTAGCTTTTTCGTAACTTTTACCGAGTCTTACACAGCCGAGCAGTCAGCTTTGACCGAAATCTCAGTAGAAGTGACGTTTGTTTTGCAGAAACTCGGAAAATATATTGCTAAAAATAAGTAAATTAAAGCCACTTTGCTGAACTATCAGTAAAAATATGGCTGTAGCACTCTCGGCCATCAAGATTGAATTTTTTCTCATCTGAAAAAAAAAATACTTGGCGCCACTCATCGGTCCATTGCATATGCTCCTGTGCAAATCGCAGACGATATACACTCTTAGAAAAAATGAAAATTACATTTGACGTAAACAACGTAACGACGTATTTTCTATCCGATATTAGGATTTTACATTTATGATATTTAAAATAAATATTGTGACTCTTGATTTAAAACTTAGGCTGAATGACCTAGGAAAAGCCGAACAACTCACATTTTTACATGTAATTACATGTAAATTTATGGGAATTGGGACGCTCCTTTTATGTGCATCTGGCAAGACGTAAAGTTACACGACTTTTTTTTGGCTGTGTACCATATATCAACCTGGGTTTCGCCTTGCGTTTTATCCATTTGATGTGGTGTTGAGAACCCTAACAACAGTAGATTTGTGCCCTGGAAGATCGAGGTGGTTTACAATTTGACAGTAGTTTAAATTTTAGATTTTTCGTAGCTTCGTGATGAATTTGATCTTTTTGCCTGGCCGGCAATTTAGTGTTTCCCTTAGTACTTTTGGTGATTTTTGAGAAAATTTCGTACAACTTTTTCGGGTCTGCCAATTTTCCGAGCAATTTCGCGATTAGAAAGATACAGACTCTTTAGAACTCGAATTTGGCTTACTTCCACTTCGTCCAACCGTTTTGCTTTACCCATTTCTGAAAAAAAAAACCATATAATTGTTCAATGTTCCAAATTAACTATATCTGTGGCGTAGCCAAGGGGGGTTTTGGGGGTTGAAACCCCCTCCAAACTAAAATAACTGAATTGAAGAAAAATTGTTGATGCTAGATTAGCTTAATAAAATATTCAACTAATCCTTTCGGAAGTTTTTTATCGTGAATCTCATGTTTTATACATCATGAGAACTTTAGGTAAATTGTGGGAATGGGATCTTGTAACTAATTTCTTAATGAGGATGCTATAGTTGACAAATCATGTAAATATCAAACTAAATACCTGAATAAAAAATTTACATAGAAACTGATGAAAGACATCGTTTTTCGTTTATTTAAGTCAGAATCGGTTTTTATGATGTTTTTGTGTTATCAATTATATAAAAGTAGGATTGGAAATAAAGAAACTTTAAAAATTAAAAGATGAAGTTAGTGCCTTTTTATGGCGTATATATGGGCACTTAATTGGATAGCGTCAAGATCACATAATTTCGAAAGCCATCAACTTTGGAGGTTTAGTATCCCCGAAGAACATCTTCTGAAAAAATAATTTTGTGGATTCATATTCCCAGATGGATGTATTAAAACTTCAAACGAATTTAGTTCCACACCTGGCTGCCCTTTAAAGTATAGCAGTCCCATATGGATTTTGTCGAACATGAGTTATCTGTTGAATTGTATTCTGTACTACTACTGAATCATGATGCACAAATGACCAGGTTTCTTTAGCAAATATCGAAAAAATACCAAAAACATGGTTATCCCTGCGCAAAGCTTAATGAAAATGTAAATCTTGAACATCGTTTTTCTCGACTTGCTGTTTTTCAATATGGAACTCTAATGCTTATCTGTGCAGTTGGTGTCTTAAGCAACGTTTTCGAGAATGTTATTACAAACAACAAGACATGCATGCACCATGTGCTCATGGTATCGAGATATGTTAGGGTATTTGCGAAGATCCTTCAAAATAAGTTATTCTGATATTGCTGTATATGACCTATCTCTTCTGCTGTTTATAAACAATAAAATGCACATTTTATCCAAGCCACGTTTCTGAAGCTTGCAGTGATATTGAAGAAAACCGGATTTAATAAATTTCTATAAATATAGTTTTATGTCTTGATATGATACATATCTTCAACAAAGATGTTTTGAATGACATTCCCATCAACTTTGCTTATAACACCACGTATCTTATGATTATTTCTAGGAGGATTTATCATCAACAATATTATATCAGAAGATGTTTTGCTTTATGTTGGAAAACTTGTTGCTAATGGAGTCTTCTCCAGTTCACTCGATCCATGGCTTATTGTCGTCTTCGCAGGGCGCAAAAACTTTTCAGGTCTTCCTCAACTTGCTTCTTGTGTCTGTTGGATTAGTTTCGAGAACCATTTTTACCAAGTTGTCGTTCAAAATCACCCACCATTCCCAAGTTTCTTTGGAATTCGGGCATCTTTTGATACGATGTTCGTTTGTATCCTCTTCCCCACAAATATCGCCGTTCGTATCAACAATCTGACCTATATTATATGCTTTCAATATTGCTTTATTTAGGTTTAAATCGTTTAATAGAATGAACAACATTGATCGATCGTTAACATTTAGAAAGTTATGTGAAATGTTAGACCATAATACATCCCAGTTCATTTCAGCGTATGCTTCTTCAATTTTTGGTTTTATCGTATAGTTATTCAGAAAGTGAGAGTATAGCAACTTGGTTGAATCGAGTTGAATAATTGTTTTGATTTCATTGGCGTTTTCTAACCATTCTTTCGCATTTCTGCTAAGAGCTCCAGGATATTTAAAAGAAAGCAGAATTTTTTCCTGTTTCAAGATCCCATGACTGTCCCGATGATAAAGCATATTCTTTATGAACAAGGCTTTCGCTTTGGATTCAACTTCTACCAGTTGAATGCCTCCTTTTGGATAATCTAAATACAATTGTTCCCTTTGTGTTTTAAAAATAGCTCCTTTCCAAATAAATTGCGCAACAATTGATCGAATATTAGCGATATTCGCATTAGTGGGAGGAAATATTTGCTCCAAATGCCATAATTTTGACAGTGCATAACAATTGATCCAAAAACTCCTTTCTATTAGGCTTAGAGTCCTGCCACGATGTATGTTAAGAAGATATTTTATGTTGTTGATTACCGTTTCATAGTTAGCGTTGATCGTAGTAATCCAGTCTTTGCAAAATGTTATTCCAAGAATTTTTAAACAATCGACTTCCTTTAGTAAGTTTGGACCACAACACAAGTTACTGATCCTCATATAACCAGATTTTCGAAAATTAACGCGTAGATTTGAGTGGGTGGCGACAGAATGAAGGATTTCCATTATCAAATCAAATTCTTCGTCAGAACGGATAAAGCTATGTAGATGATCAGCATACGCTACTATCTGGATGAGCTTATCGTCTACAAGCACACCAAACTATCGTAAAGCTGACGCACCAGTGATTCAATGCACAAAACAAAGAGTGCCATGCTTAACGGACATCCCTGCCGCACTGAACGAAAAATTTAAATCGGTTGAAATATGACCGCGCGGAAATTTTTTCAATACCGAAAGTCTCAAAAAATAGTTTTTTTGCCATAAATCAAAATTTTGAAAGTATACAACATTTTTCGAACATTGTCTTGTGTTGCATTTGGCAAGATATACAACTTATACTAGGTCACTTGAAAAATACAAAATCACTGTAGCACCGTGTTATCATTCAGAAAACAACCCCATGCTGTACTGTAAGAATCGTAGTTGCTTCGGTGCCGGGAGGAGCTTCGCAACATCACAAAGTTTCCGGTGGCCAACCAAGGTCCAATCAGTCCTACGCTAAGTTGAATCACTGGTTGAAATGTTGAGCCACTCGGGATTTTTGGTATTCCTGGAAGCGATGGAACCTGCTTGTTGGATCTCAATTAATAATAATAATAAGTGGTTTCTCCGACCAGCGCTTTCTCGAGCTGTTAGATTTGGCGTTTCCTCAAGAGACAAATTATTTCCTTTACAAGAAATTTTATCCGCCTGTAGGTTTTATGGGCTGTAACCGTATTTTTCTCGGGCCAAGAATCCCCGCACTTCTTTCGTGCCAAGAGAGTATGGTTCGAGGTTGTGAGTGGGGAAGCTCTCTGTAGTATTTCTGTAAAAAAGTTATTAAAGCGTAGTTTAAGGGATATCATCCCTATGATTCTCTGCGCATTTGCCGCACCGGTCCTTATAGCAACAAAGGCACATTTGCCTGTATTTAGTGCAAACCAAGTCGATGGAGCATCTGCCTTAGCTAAGCAGGCCACCCGACATTAGTTTGAAGAGACATGCTATTTTGTCCCGTCCAGTGCAATCGCTGTTCAAAATCTTCAATCAAATATGCGATGTGAAGAAGGGGTCCCTAAATCGGCCAATCCCTTTCGCCACATGCATGACCGAATCGGTGACCGCACCGTCGATCTCAACTATGTGGACGGACATGTAGACGCGGTAGTTCTTCATGAAACACTTGCCGTAAGTACTTGCTTGATTTGAGCATATCTGGGCGAACTTTTGAGATATTTGCCATAACTGAATATTTCGGCATCAGTTTTTTCGAAATCTAGTGTTTTCAATAAGCTTCCCTCGTGGAAATAAATTTAACGGATGGTGAAGAAATAAATATTGGAATGAATTCTTCGAATTGTTGTATGATGGCGGCTGAAATTTGCGAATGAATTGACTGCTCAGTGAACTAATCTGTACGCACAGTTTCCCGGAAAAGTACTTCATCCGTTGCTTTCAAATAAGTAACTTCGAATGATGTTGTAGACAAATCTGCAGTGAATCTTTTTAAATTTAATGAAACATTCGTTTCTCTGTCGGAGAACTAACTACTGATAATTTTGATTTTTTGCGTAACATTCGGAAGATTTTCTCAAAATTAGTTATCGTGTTTTATTGATCCGTGTGTTAGTTTGACTCAATTTTCCATCGGCATATTTCGGCTTCTACGCATATTGTGTGAAGAAATAATATAATTGAGGAATGTATGCAAGAGACGCTGAAATCTTTAGTTGCTTTATGAATAAAGTAAAGATAAGTAATAAAATAAGTCGGGATAAATGTTAAAACCATTTCCAAGTGCACACCTAATTATTGCTCGAAAGTCGAACAGAAAATGAATGCCAATGTAAACACCAAAGGGACGCTAAATCGAGATTCCGCCAAGGGTGCCAGAAGTCCACGCTACGGCTTTAACACTACTACTAAACCGGCCTCTGACTGAATAGGGGGCTCGTGACCCTTCCCCCTCCCCCAGTGCCACTGACTGGAGCCTCATTTTGTATCGATTCTTTACACTTTTAGGTTAATTACCATTTAAATCGTGAAACTGATTTTGATTCAATATGAAATTGTCATTATATTTTAACATAAAGTTCTACTTTATTGATATTATTTTATTTTCGACAAATTTTTTGTAACCAAGAAAATTAATTAATATTACTAAAAATTATAAGCGATAGCACTAAATGATTGCGTTCGATATATTGTAATCCAAAATTGCCTTATCTTCTTAATGTAATTTGTAGTTCTCGCTTGCCGTATTCAAAAATTAAACGCACTAACGAGTTGAATGATGCTCCAATAATTATTCAAGTTTTGCTATTAAGCATTCCTTCAAGGTAGATATATAAGGATAATTAGATTAGGTAGATATTTAAGGATATTATTCGGTCAAATGTAGCTAAAATCTTCGCAATAGTCAAGAAGTTTTAAAATATATTACATATGAATTTACCTAAATTGTTACGAACAATGCATTAAAATTACGATATTTTGCATGTCCTATAAATGTCATGAAAATAGTTAGTCACAAAAAATGTTTTAATTTGTGTAAGGTTATGTGTTTGGCTATGCAGCCTTCGGTTTACAAAAACACTATTTTGTATTCATCCGACGTTTCGGTCCGTTTGGGACCTTTTTCAAGGTCTCTAAAAGGAAGAAAAGGAAGTTTATTATGCTTTTAAAGTGGTTGTTACATTGATTTTTACCGATAATGTGTGTTGGTTTGCACCAAGCGATTGTCATTTTACTATCCAGCTGTTGTAATCAAAACTACCCGATTAGAAAATGATTTTTCGCAGAACACTTCTTTCCGTGTACCCTCAAATAGCCGCTTCGATCGTGTCCACATCAATTTTCAAATTGAAACTCTAATCTTTTTACCTCAGAATTCGGGATAACTAGATTTCAACCAGCTGATAGAATACATATACAATGTGACAGTTGCTTGAGCTCGTATAGAGTGTGATTTCGGCGAAAAAGAAACTGCCCCTGAACAGAGGAATTTATTCACCTACCTATATGAACAACTCGGTCCGCCTTTTATTTTGTAAATCCCAGAGATTATATCAAATCCATTATGAAAATAATTTCAGAACGAATAGTCCTTTCGGATGCTTGACCCGGAGAATACCAAAATGTTCCTTCCTAATCCACAACACAACACAATCCCAGCTTAAACATAGCTACTCACCGCTTGCTGGTGCGCTCTGCAATTCGCTTACACCTCCGACACAGGCTACAACCTTACATAATATATAACAGCACACTGTAGTGCACTGAAAGAAAGGGTGTTCACTTTACACAATCTCGAACGAATCTCACTTTAACACAACGGTACAAAACACATTCACTTGCTTGCTTTGGCTTTGGGTCAAAAGTGCTGGTTCGCCATCAGTTTCTGTAATTAAAGTATGGAAAATTGCGGGCATGAGAAATGTGTCGAACCTTTGTTAGCTGAGTTTATGGTCCTCGCTAGAGCACCTATATAGTTGAGAGGGAAATGAACTATAAACGAGGGAACTTTATCGGATTGGCGAGGAACGATCTGTAGATATAGGCACACACCTACATAGTTCTGGAATGCTCGGAGTTAATGCTTTGCAAAATTGGTAATTGGCGAAAATGGTGGCCTTAGTTTGGTAACTTCATTATTGTGCTACTATTAGGATAAGAAATAGGCAACAATAATGGCATCACATTAAATTTTTAATGAATTTGGTTTTGAATGAATAAAAAATAATGATATCTTTAGGTTGAACGTATTTTTTAAGTATTTCCATAACATGACGCTCATTAGCGACCACCGTAACATTTTGCAAATTGCTTAAATTATTTGATGCCTAATCAGGTCATATTAAAATTTAAATTTATATAAAACTTGGTCCAAGGATACGATTTTTCAAAATTGTTTCTTTAAAAGCCTTAAAGATTTTTTGTTTGTTTGTATTTTTGCAGCTTTTTAATACTGATCGAAGTTTAGATTTCTTCACCTAAGATAACACCTTCACGATGTTGATGCAAAGCATATTTTTAAAACAGTTTGGCCAATAAAGTTTTGCTAACGACAGTACGAAAACATTTCTGAAACACGCATCACACGCCGTTTATGGTAGGCTTACCATTTACTAACGTACATTTCTGGATACAGAACTGTTGAAGGCGCATGTGTATTGCAGCTACTGAAATCTCTTAGATGACCAACTCGAATGTCTGTCCCGTAGTGGTTTTTGTTACTAGCCCGTCTTCCCCAGCAAAATGCTATCAAAGAGGCTAACTGTAATAGTCCCCCAGACACCGATGCGAACAAAAAGTAAATTGTTATGATACCGCATTGAATTCAACTAAACAGTTCTCTTTGGGACTATTAAGTAGGTATTTGTTATACAAGTGAGTAATGGTTTCATCCTCAATATCCCTTTTCCCGATGCTGTCTAAGAAATTCTTATAAAAGAAATGTATAGAATTCGCTCAATCTTTCAAGATTTTTTCCGAGGCCCGGAGGGCCGAGTCTTATATACCAATCGACTCAGCTCGACGATTTGGGACAATGTCTGTGTGTGTATGTAACGGACAAATTCTCATTCGTGTTTCTCAGCGATGGCTGAACCGATCTTATCCAAACCAATTTTAAATGAAAGAACTAAAAAACAGTATGAACGCTATTAATTTGTTTTTGATTCTGATGTTTAGTTTCCAAGATATGAATGTTTGAATGCGTAAAAATGGCGTTTTTTGCAGTTTTTTTGAATTATCTGCCGAAATTGACAATATAGATAAACAATTTATATGTTTTTAGACAGCTTTACCTTTCGAACAAGCTATAGATTGTTGAAGTCGGACTATTATCAAAAGAGATATTTAACATTAAATACGGACGAAAGATTTTTATCATTTCCCATTGCCAGAAATATGACCAAAAATATGTAATCTATTATTAACGCCAAAACGGCTTATTTTAGGTCAATAGTATCTTCGGAGAATTTAATGGAGGCAATATGCCCTTTCTTTTGGTATTGTGCTTTTGCTGATTAATTCCCCTATAAGTGAGATATTTTCACAAATTTTCTTGGAAGTGATTATATCGAAATGATGCCTTCAGTATATTTGTAGCTCTTACTTTTGCGAATAATTTTACTGAAGACTTCAAATATCTATTTGGAATACTTTAAAAGTTATGGCTTGTTGTTTGTGGATTACTCTTTGTCGCCTATTTATTGTTCAATATAGTAATAATCCATTGAAATAAGCCAAACATTATTTCGATAAAACGAATTTTGTATTTCATTTTTCTATCTACAACCGCTAGAAATAATCACCGAACACTTTCAAGTTGTCTGGAAGGAACTTGATATCTGATCAGTGCAAAAATGTTCATTTGTGCGAACCTTCTGACTGCAATTTTTCTAACTTATGACCTTCGGATCGATCTGAAACATATCGGAAAATGAAAAGCGAAATAAATATTTCCATGCAACATCGTAGCCAAGAAAAGGTTTTGGGGTTTACACCATACAACCCCCCCCCCCATCACGCCCAAAAAAAATAATGGATTGAAGTTGAAAATTTATTGATGCTGACTGATTTAATTCAATATTACAATAACAATTATCTGATCCGTAGATTGATAACCTGTTGTTGTAAACATCATGAGGACTTTTGATAAATTGTCGGAATGGGGTCCTGATATGTAACTGATCTATTGGTCTTGATTTCACAGTTGTCTAATAGCATCAATATCAAATTCCTGCCTGAAAACATTCCAATAGAAAATTCCAGAGTTCTGTAATCAATCATAATCCTCAGATTTATTTTCAAATTGTGCTCGTTTTTGTAGAGATGTAGGAGATGTAGATGTAGATGTAGATAAGGAGTGAATTTTGAAGACGTCTCAAGCTCTATCGTCTACGATTTTAAAAACGCTGACTACGACAGCATCGTTAGCACGCTGTTGGATATAAACTGGGACGAAAATATTAACAATGACGACGCGAACGAAGCAGCGATGACGTTTTCTAGTATTCTTAACTACCTTATCGACCGCCATGTACCAAAACGAACAATTAGTACCGATGAACACCCTCCCTGGCAATCAACCGTCCTAAGACGTTTAAAATCTGCCAAACGAGCTGCATTTAAAAAATTCTCGAAGTATAAGACACTTGCATTACGAAATCACTACTTTCAACTCAACCACGAATACAAACAACAAAGCAGACGCGCCTTTTTTAGACACCAGCGAAACGTCGAGCGTAAACTGAAATCCAAGCCCAAGTCGTTCTGGAAGTATGTTAACGAGCAGCGAAAGGAATCCGGTTTGCCATCTTGTATGTCGTTTAATGGAGTTTTAGGCACCGATACTAAGGAAATTTGCCAACTGTTCTCCGACAAATTTTCAAGCGTTTTTTCCAACGAGCGCTTGCCACCACAACAAGTCGCTGCCGCCGCTAATTTAACTCCTTCTCTAGGACGAACCATCAACCGAATTTGTGTCGATAATGCTGCCATTCTTGCAGCAAATGCCAAACTGAAAGCATCTTGTTCCCCAGGTCCAGATGGTGTTCCCTCGATTTTTGTCAAAAAGTGCATCAGCGGGCTTCTTGAACCACTTCGGCGAGTCTTCGAGCTATCACTCACTACTGGTACATTCCCTTCCTGCTGGAAAGCAGCGCACATGTTTCCAGTTCATAAAAAAGGAAACAAATCGAACATTGACAATTATCGGGGAATCTCGTGTTTAAGTGCTGTATCAAAACTGTTCGAGCTGGTTGTGTTAGATCCTATTTTCTTTCACTGCAAACACTACATTGCAGATGACCAACACGGTTTCATGCCTAAACGATCGACAACGACAAACCTGCTCTCGTTCACAACATATGTAATGGATGGATTCGCTGACGGATTGCAAACCGATGCTATTTATATGGATCTATCTGCGGCCTTCGACAAAATCAACCATGATATCGCAATAGCGAAGCTGGACAAACTCGGCATTCATGGACAACTTCTGCGCTGGTTTCGTTCCTACCTCGATGGAAGGCAACTCCAAATCAGCATTAAGGACTGTCTATCTGCACCATTCTTCGCTACATCCGGCATCCCACAAGGAAGCCATCTCGGTCCAGTAAGATTCCTCCTCTACTTTAATGACGTCAATTTCACATTACAAGGACCCCGCCTTTCTTTCGCCGACGACATGAAATTTTTTCAACAAATACGGGATAAAACCGATGCCGAGCTTCTTCAGAGGGATCTGGACAGCTTTAGCACGTGGTGTGATCAAAACAGAATGGTTTTAAACCCGAGCAAATGCTTAATCGTTACGTTCACGCGGAAACGCCAATCGACTCAGTTTAACTGCCATTTCTTCGGCTCGAGCATTCCAAGACACTCTCACATCAAAGATCTCGGAGTCATCATGGATTCGGCATTCACATTCAAACCACATACGTCATACATCGTGGATAAGGCATCACGACAGCTTGGGTTCATCTTCCGAATAGCGAATAACTTCAGGGACGTATATTGTGTTAAATCGCTTTACTGCGCGTTGGTCCGTTAGAATATTGTTCAGCTGTTTGGAATCCGTACTACCAGAACGGGATTGACAGAATCGAGGCTGTCCAACGCAGGTTCATACGCTTCGCCCTTCGTCATCTCCCATGGCGAAACAGATTTCAGCTGCCGAGCTATGAAAACCGTTGCCAGCTTATACACCTCGATACACTCAGCATTCGGAGGGACTGCTCTCGAGCCCTGTTCGTCTCGGACTTACTCTCTGCCAGAGTGGATTGCCCTACAATCCTCGGACGTCTGGATCTTCAAGCCCGCGTTCGAGCTCTTCTTTAATAACTCCCTTCTGCGAGTTCCGTTCAGGAGAACCAACTATGGTTGTCAGAGCGCTGTAACCGGACTCCAACGAATTTTTAACAGTGTGGCGACGGCCTTCGACTTCAACCGGACGCGGAATGCTATAAAAGCGAAAATTTTGTCAATTTTAAAATGTAATTAGTTTAAGCAACCACCATTGGGGCCAAGGGGCTTGTTGGTGAAGGTAATAAACATAAACATAAGGGTCTTTATTTAATAGGAAGCAAAGTTAAAATTGATTTAATGTCTATGAAACATAGAACTGCTGACCAAAAAAATGCATAACTTTCAACATTTGCTAAAAATGTTTTGCCTTTCTCATTCACTCTAATATTCGTCAATCTAATCCCGACCCGGAGGGCCGAGTGTCATATGCCAATCGACTGAGTTCGTCGAGCTCGGAAAATGTCTGTGTGTGTATGTGTGTATGTGAAAAAAAATGTGACCTCGGTTTCTCAGAGATGGCTGGACCTATTTGCACAAAGTTAGTCTCAAATGAAAGGTACAACCTTCCCATCAGCTGCTATTGTTTTTCTTTTATTGATTGGACTTCCTGTTCCGGAGTTACGAGTTGAAGAGTGCAATCACACAACAAATTCCCATAAGAAACAGAAATGAAAAATTTTCAAAATCAAATTTGTATTTTTGATGCCAAATGACTTTAAAATGCATGAAACATTGAGATATTTGGCAAAAATTGACTTTTTTGGACTTTGGTACATTTTTGCCTTTCTTATATAGAAAGGTTATGCAACCACTTTAAAAATCGTCAATCATACCGGCCCGGAGAGAGTATGCAGTGTGGGGTTGCTACTTTAAAATTAAAACTAATTCAGTATCTCATAGTATCTCAAGATCGTGGCTGTCGATCCATTGTAGGTATGTGCAAATCATACTGAACATGTAATATTCATTTCCACCATTGTATTGAAGATAACCAGCCATGGAATCGTAGTCTGGACAAATGAGAAAAGCACAATTGCACCACTAGGAGTATTAAAACAGGTTTTTATTTTGGGAATGCGTCGAGTTGAGACGAAAACGTAATATGATTAATAACGAGGATAACACTTTCCGAATGTAGAGAGAAATTTATGAAAAATGACACTGCACGAATGTTATTATTGATATCGACATTATTATCGACATTATTTTTCGTGAATAAAACGAAATGTTTTGTTTATTTTAATAAACGTTTGTGTATATTACGAACGATTTCGTTGGTTTCACGAATTCATTTCGTTCATGATAGAAAAGTTTACGTATTGATTAGCATATTATTTTTTCCATTCGATCTTTTGGGATCGATGTTTGACAACACCGATTTTTTTTAATTTAAAAAAATCGATCTGGCCAAATCGATTTATTGTAGTATGAAGAAATGGTCGTTTGATGAACGAAAGTTTTCGTAAATGTTACTATTTTGGTGTACATTGGGCGAATGTTATCGTTGATAGCGACATTATTTTTCGTGAATGAAGCGAATAGTTTCGTTTATGTATGTATATTACGAACGATTTCGTTGGTTACAATTCATTTCGTTCATCTTAGAAAAGTTTTCGTATTCATTGGAATATTATTTTTTTCAATCGATCTTTTAGGATCGATTTATGACAACAACGATTTTTTAAACTATAAGGATCGATCTGGCAAAATCGATTTTATTTCAACCTGCTCGCCTCTATAAAGGACTAGCTAATACCCATCGCGCGTTACTGCGACTTTCATCGAAATAGGAGGAAAATACAATTTGTTCCGCAGCGCCATCTTGCGGGCAGATAATCGCCAACCAATAGCTCACAAACACGCTCCATAACAAATGCCTACTGTGTAAATTTTTATGGAAATCGGTTCAGCCGTTTAGGAGTCTATAAATCATATACATACAAGCTTTGATTTTTATATATATATATATATATATATATATATATATATATATATATATATATATATATATATATATATATATATATATATATATATATATATATATATATATATATATATATATATATATATATATATATATATATATATATATAGATAGATAGATAGATAGATAGATAGATAGATAGATAGATAGATAGATAGATAGACTAGAACGTTTGTGGTGTGAAGTATTGGCCGCTTGATGAACGAAAGTTTTCGTAAATTTTACATATTTAGTGTACGTTGCACGAATGTTATTGTTGAAAACGGCAATATTTTTCCGGAATGAAACGAAATGTTTCGTTTATTTTAATAAACGGTTGTGAATATTACGAACGATTTCGTTGGTCGCATTAGATCTTTTAGGATCGATGTTTGATAGCACCGATTTTTTTAACTTAAGGGATCGATCTGGAAACATCGATTTTATTTCAACCTGCTCATCATTATTGAGTACTAGAAAGATTGCGGTGTAAAGAAATGGCCGCTTAATGAACGAAAGTTTTCGTAAATATTACTTATACACTGTACGAATGTTATCGTTGATAATGACATTATTTTTCGTGAATGAAACGAAATGTTTTGTTTATTTTAATAAACGTTCGTGTATATTACGAACAATTTCGTTGGTTTCACGAATTTATTTCGTTCATCATAGAAAAGTTTTCGTATTTATTAGCATATTACTTTTTTCATTCGATCTTTTGGGATCGATATTTGACAACACCGATTTTTTATTTAAAAAACCGATCTGGCAAAATCGATTTTATTGTGGTATGAAGAAATGGCCGCTTGATGAACGAAAGTTTTCGTAATATTTACTTATTTAGTGTACATTGCACGATTGTTGTCGTTGATAACGACAAAATGATTCGTTTATTTTAATAAATGTTTGCGTATAATAAGGACGATTTTGTTCATTTCGTTTATCTTAGAAAAGTTTTCACATTTATTACCATATTTGTTGCAATCGTTCTTTTAGGATCACAACAATGATCCATGACAACAACGATTTTTTTTTATTTTTTTAACTGGCGAAATCGATTTTATTTCAACCTGCTAGAAAGATTGTGGTGTGAAGTAATGGCCACTTGATGTACGAAAGTTTTCGTAAATTTTACATATTTAGTGTACATTGCACGAATGTTATTGTTGAAAACGGCAATATTTTTCCGGAATGAAACGAAACGTTTCGTTTATTTTAGTAAACGGTTGTGTATATTACGAACGATTTCGCTGGTCGCACGAATTCATTTCCTTCATTTTAGAAGAGTTTTCGTATTCAATAGCATATTATTTTTACATTGCTCCAGCAGAGAAAAACTCAAACTTCTTCAAACCAACGAGCAGTTCGTGATGGCTTAACTGGATCCGTACTGCGCCGGATTATGGATCAACTGGAAGCGAAAGTGGTTCAGGAAATCTTCCTGAAACCGGAGGACACGGATACAGTTACTAAACAGTCAGACCGAGACCGAGTCGTGATGATCAACAATTATTGACCCATATTCTACCTCTCTTTTGACGTTGACGGTTTGACGAATGATGCTCGTAAATATTACGAAGACTTTCGTATATAGCAGTGAACAATTCGTTTGCCTAATGAAGCCGTGTCGTAATAAGCCAACGAAAGTCGTTTCGTGGGTTTCACGAAAAACTCGTAAGAAAAAATATAAAAGTTTCAATTGAACTACGCATGATTCATAATATGTACGAAAAGTTCGTATATTTTATGAAAATTGTCTGTACGAATCTATTTCGCAGCGATTTACTAATATATTTTCTATCAGTGTAAAATACACCATGAGATTGATAAAAATGGGTTTTTTATTGTATGTATTATTTACTGTGTTTCACATTAATAGTTACATTCCATTTTCGGGGATTTTTTTTATTGCATCGAACTACAACAATTTTTAGGTAGTTTTCAAGGGGTTATTTTAAAGACTTCTTCCAAAATTTAGCAAATCTATTCCAATTCGTCTTCCTATATGCATTTTACCGTATATTTTTCTTAAAGGGTTTGTGAAAATTATAAACTATTTGAAATTTTTTAATAGTTTTATTTTTTATTTAACCGAGATTTTTTAATAAATAGTGACCATCGCTTCACAACGTAGTCTATTTTTCAAGGCTTGCGGTGAGCACGATCTCTCGAATTGCTGAACTGAAAATAAGGAATAGAAATTAATCTATAGTATTCTTTACAGATTTAACTCGCCGCGCAGATAGCTCTGAATTAGACTCGCTGGTGCCCTAAGACGATTTCGCTAGATTTTCAGAGCACTGTGCACCCAGTGCATTAACGCAAGTGACAGAAGGTTATCGAAAAGTTTCGTGAAAATGAAAATTCCAGTTATGATAATGATTTACCCAAACTGTTCGTTTTCGAGAAGTTTTTATTTGTTCTTCGGCGTTAGGATTAGCGATAATAATTCAAATCAAGGATACTACTGGGATGTCACCTTTAGAAAACGTCGATGTCAAAGTAAAATTTGGAACTATGCACGCATGCACTTCAGAGATAGCGTGATATCAGGAGCTGCTATTTTATTCTTAGTTCTCAGTCGCGTTGGAAATTTGAGTAAAGTATAAACTTCAATTCGATTAAAAAAAATCGATTTTTTTTGGCTCAGTACAATATTCAGTTTTCCCACCATAATGCATTGATTGAGGAATTTAGATATTTTATTAACAGAGCATTAGCAATAATTCGTTTGCATATGTCTATTTTATAGGCCATTTTTTTCGCTTTCCCATTGATTTGGTTAGAGATTTGTAGCACTGATGTTTTCCTATGCTGATTTGAGCGATTCTCTGAGTCCTGCCACTATCCCATGTAGTATGTGTTATCAAAAACATCGCGAAGCATTAAGTTCTAAATGTTCTCAAGCGATATAATATCCGAAGAGAGTGATCAGAGTTTTAAGAAATGTCTCATCACACTGTTAGGTGTATTAAAAGCGTTTTTACGTAATATTCGATTTACGTAACTTTTTTTAACTAAATTCGAAATAACGAACTCTTTTTGGAAAGTTTGAGTTCGTACATTACAGCAAGAAATTATTTACTTATGTATTCGTAGTTAATTGTTAGTAATATAAATTGGGTATTTTCGGAATGGGGTTGGCGAGTATATGACGGAAATCGATGCCTTGAGCCGTTTTGGAATAAAAGATGGTGACTTCCGATTCAGATAAATTCTCTATAACTTCAACAATATGGGTATTTTCGGGATAGGGTTGACGAGTGCATGATGGAAATAGAACCCATATTGTTCTTTATCAAGAATATTGCTCAACCGCCAATCGTCAAATTGAACTTGGAACAGGTTCCAATCGTACATTTTCAGCATCTACTTGGCAAACCTATTCCAAAAATACCCATATTGTTAGGGTTATCGAGAATATTGCTCAACCAACGAATATTAATAAGAATGTGAAGCAAACTTTTTTTACGAACTAAATCCCAAATAACGAACACTTTTTTACGAACTAATTCAATTTACGAATCCCCGGTTTGGTTCGTAAATGGAGGTTTCAGTGTACTATAAACTTGGATCGGGAACCTGATTCCAAATTAAACAAAGCAATACTGGCAGTTTATTTTCTTTTGTGAAATATGTTATAAAACCTACTTTTCCGGCTCCGTTAAACTACCATATTGATCCGTATCAAATAAATAAATGTGTTAAATGGCTTAAATCTATCTATAACAGATGTGAAAGAAAAAGTTCTTGGTTTGATCAATTATTTCTACCACAATTTAAAAAATAAATTGTATCGTGATTTTTGGACAACCCCATATGCTTATTCGAGTAAAATATCAATAACATAGCTATATGTAATAAATATTTAAAAATTTCTCTCAAAACAATAGCGCCAGCGTGATTTACAGAGCTATAGAAAAGTTGAAGATGTTCGTGACGTTACAACGCAATGAGATATCACTTTTCCTGAGAAAGGAGCGCTGTAACGTATTTATGGAATGAAATCGTTGTAACGTCACGAAAGAATGTGTCAAAAATGATTAGTCGCAAAGAAACGACGATAGAGGATTTTTTGCTTTTTTTTCTATTTGGCCCATTTGACAGGTATAAACCGCAATCAAAACAATAATGTTCCTACCACCGATGCCAACAGCAATCCTAATACAATGTTCCGTATCTATTGATTCACGACAAAAGTTTTGGTAATCACTCGAAAGTAAACCTAGAGTTCCATATCTACTTTTGAATAGGGCTAATAAGATTTGTATAAGAACTTTTGTTTTGCTGATTTCTCTAAATTTGTTATAATTTCAACACAGAAAATATTTGAAACTGATTCTACCAAGGATAGAGATATTGATTCATGTGCATCTTCCATGAGCGGAATAATGAGCGAAACGAGTTTGTTTACAAAAATCTCATTACCCATATTGAAGAATTAATATTGAGTTAATTACGACTTCTACATGAATGATTATCTCTATTATATTACTGCAAAAACTAGCTAATGGCACAGCCAAGTTCATGCAGTTAAGTTACACCAAATGTTGCTTGGATGTTACTCGCCCCTCCATTTGTCTGCCTTGTAATGGAAATTTGTTATTCCATGATGCTCGATTAGATCTGGCTTTGATATCAGTGTATAAAAACATGTCAAAACAAAGCAATCTCCAGCATCAAAGCAGACTCAAACTCAAAAGGCACATTTCCCTCTTATGTTGGTACCATACCGTCATTCTTTAATTATCGCTTTGCCTTCTTCCCTCACTAACAGCCATGCAGGCATCCAGGAGCTTACTGTCCCGTTCGTCTATTCTACGTTAAACCGTTTTTGATGGACCTTTAATTCGGCCTTCAGATCCAACTATGATCCACTTTTCTGACAGGCAGTGGTATGGTATTTGCCTGAATAAATCGAGTCTTTTATATTCGAATAAAAATTCTAATAGGGAAATGCTGTAAATGCAGAAAGGCAAATTGCAGCCATGCAACTGCACGCCGCCGATTCATTCGAACAAATACAAAAAAACACAAATCCTATGGAAAGACTTTGCATGGTGAAAAAGCAAATCATAAGGTCCTACCTTCTGCAGCCAACAGAAATCGTACACCTTTTCAAAATGTACTCTGCTTGGTCGGAAATTTTTGAGTGACAGCTGCAAATGGTAAATTCGACGCGGTACCTCCCCCATACCGCAGTACTACATACAGTTGAAAATGAGTTCAGCAAAATGTGCCAGAGACGAAGAAAAGGTGCATTTTTATCGCACAGCTCAAATCTCTGATGATCTTGAAACGGAATCGGGGATCTGTTGTCCTAGCGAACGATATGCCGCCGGCTGGTTGGAAATGTACTCTCTTCGAAGGGCAACAAAGTGCCACAAAGTGCATTGATTCGTAATGGAATGGGCTATTTGACACTCGATGCAGGTAGAGTACAGTGAGATGGGATCATTTTGAAAAATAAATATATGTTAAAATATCTATGTTTTACGGGACAAAGCATGACATATGGTAAGCTAAAAATCATTTATCGTGTTTCTTTATTCGACAAACCTCACCATATATAATATAAAATTCTGCAAGCTCAAGAGTTCATTATTAACATCAAAAATCAATTTCAAGTTTTCGAGCTTATTTTCACCAAGCAGACTCGCGAGAGATCGTCTTCAAGCACTCCAAAATTGATTACGAGAAGTTACTTTGACCCGGTTAAAAACATTGCTGAGTTTGAAAGGTTGGATTTGAATGTTTCGTGTTCCACTCGTCAGTAACTGACACCAACTTGCTGCCAAATAGACGATACATCCAAACTAACACCGAAGATGGAGCCAGTTAGTCACTTAATCCGAACAGTTCACACATCATGCGTGCAGAGCCGGAGCGTGCGGTTGGTCTGGTTGGCCCCCGCCAAGAGCGCTATCCTTGAGGGGGCGCTAAAATCTTGATCTGCTTTGTAAAATAAGCGCGAATAAGTTTCCCATTTCCAACTAAATTATTGTCGGAGCGCCGAGTTGGAAATGAGTGTCAACGAACATATTTGACTTGCAAGACGCTGCAAATACTTACAAAAATCGTTTTTTAAAGAACTGTGATTCACTGAAAAAGTGCGACAAATTATTATGAGCCCAATGAGATCCAACAAGAACCGAATGAGTCGATTTGACAGTTTACCATGATTATGAATCTTTAGAGCGAATGAAACAATATGAATGACAAACATTGAACACTGCTTGTCTACACGGAATAAAGCATCGCCAAAACAGCTGTTATATCCAACACAATCGTAAACAGTGCGCTTCTATCAAGGTGAAGCAAAGTCCTCTCATGATTTCCAAATTGGCATAGCTACTGCTAGATGGAGCATTTGAACAGACTTTGACAACATCGCACAGTGGCACGACTTAGAATAAAACGTGGACTAAAGACCAAACTTTTCCATATCGGTTCAAATAGGACGGTTTTGGGTAATTTTGGTACGTTGAATTCGTGTTTGATATTAAAACAATTCGAAAATTAACATATACTATTCCTTAGGGTGTCTCAGAAATTTTTTTTTTTCGGGATCGTTCTTAAGATTTGTGTATATTAATTTTCTTGTGCTTATTAACACTTGTAAAATGATATTAACACTTGTGAAAACAATTTTCATTATACATTAGGTTGGCTCAAAAATAATTATTTTGTTGTGAAGCTTCACAATTTTATTTAAAGAAATTTTTGTGCGCTGAATTCTTATTTTGGTAATAAAAATAGAAATTAATTACTACTTATTATAGTGGCTCAAAAGTAAGTTTTTTGTGTTTTATAATGATTTTTTTTCGATAGTGATTTCGGAATTTATTTTCCATATTGAAAAGAATTGATTGACATCTCATTATGGAGCTTCAGAAATGACTATTTTGTTTTTACGGATCGAATAAGATGTGTTCAACTAATTTTAGAACGTTTCATTTCAATTCATTAGTGGATTACTTGATATGAAAATTACATTTTCTTTCATTTTCAAAACAAACATTTTGAGCGTCTTAGTGGAATGTTTAATTACATTCACTAATCAAAAAGATGGGTAACGATTTTTTTCGCAAGTGTTTTTTTTATAAATTACTTAGATTTCCTATTTCATATCTTAAATAAAAATAAATTCAAAAACATTTTTCGCTTATATTCAAAAATGGTCTTATTTGGATAATATCGCATACCATTAAGCTATATCAGTGCTATGCAAACTCGGATCAAAACAGTTTCACCAAATGACTAGAGCTCAACTGTGTTCACTCAATTTGACAGTTATTGTGTATGCAAAAAATAGTTCCAGAAACATTTTATGACATATTTCAAATGGTTGAAAATATTTACTGATTTTTAAACATTCTTAATACTTTTACCACCTAAAAAACCATACTTCCTACTCGGCTCCTTACTCTTGATCACTAGTAAAACCCTTGTAGATCATGCTCTCAATGTTATTTGAAAGTTGTGCATGCATTAATGTCATTATTCTAGCTATAAAGTGATTATTCAAATTCAATGTCAGTAATAACCATGCGTCTCCATTCACAGTTTTTTTTTTAATTTTGACTGCTTATCGCAAGTTTTCGTAAAACAAGCATAGGCTTATTTTAAAGATAAAATTAAAAGCTTTCGAATGAGTATAGTGTAGTCACGGGCATTCACGAGCGTCGTTGTTGTTATTGAATTAATAAAATTCAATTCGAATTCAATAAAAAATCATGGCAAATAGGTATCTAAACAGTAACTAAACCAACTAGTTACTTATTTTTGGCGATTTTACGATGTGATTTTATTACATGGATAATTTTGGTGAAGTAATGCAATGCATAAAATCAACTGTTTTTTTGAAAAACGAAAATAACCGTTCCTATGGTCAAATAATGCGAAAAACACTTGAGTTGTGCCCTTCAAAAATTTGTCAAAAATTCATTTTACGTTCACAAATCACCTAAAATCTCGCTAAAATATCTCGGATGGCTCAGTTGACACGAGAAAAATACTAGTGAGAATATCGCACAACCTTCATATATGGAATTAAGTCCGGGCTCGCCCCACTGTGTACCGGGTCTTATTGCCACAATGGCCCATTTGCTTGTATTTATTGCAAAACATGATGCGCGATACAAACAGCCGTACAGGCAGTCGAGCCGTGTTGAATAAGACGTAATTAGACAAAGCAGGACATCCGATACGGGTTTGAAGCGACATACAAAACAGCCAACCCCGAGCTTCAGCAGATACACGCTAAACCATTGGACCGGTAATCACACCGTCGATCTCTACTTTGTGAGCAGGTATGTAGATACGGTAGTTATATATACTCGATGTGTTACCAGTATTGTAATTTGCTTGCTTTCGATAGGATATCACAATTCTAAAATTGGTGATCTTTCGATATATTTGTAATGGCTGAATATTTCTGTGTCAGTTCTTTCGAGATCGTGAGCATACGTAGCTGATTATCTTTGACCCACAAGAAGAGCAGATATGATTCGATCGAAGTCCGAGTCTTCGATGACGAATCAACTGTGTCTTTTCCAAGCCTAGCACAAAGTGAAATTTAAAAGAATGTACTGAAAGAAACGGAAATTATGGGACATTGAAACACAAATTAGGAAATGGTAAAGCAAACATGGTGTCACCTATCTTTACTCGCTATATGGCTGGATGTTACCGATTTTCTTAACACAGCACATAAAATGGGTAAAAACCTACATCAGAAACAGATCATAAAAGCATCAATTTTTCACACGCATGTGCAAAGCATGGGTGGGTAATATCCTGGGCATATTCCAAATGTCGTAATGGCACTTGAACTGGTAATTCTATTCCAATGATATGCACAATATTGAACAAATATATCAAACTCCTAAAATTGTCTCCAATTTATACTGCCATTTCACGCATAATTGTCCCACGTTAATTTTTGAGCATTTTCGGTTTTTTTCGTTAAATGTTCCGTTTCAGCGTATATTTTCAGAAAACACACAAATCATACAGTCTTTTCCAAGAACTAGTTCAAAAATAACTAGTCTGTTTGTCCTATTGTTTCATTTCCCGGCTCTGCATGTGTGAACGCCTAAAGCAACTGGCAGGTACCGAGTGATGCCTGAAGAGTGGAACAGGAAGCATTCAAATCCAATATTTTTAAATTAGGTTTTTTGCTCTCATGCGCAAATTAGTTTAGCTAATTTATTTCCATTGAAAAAACTACAAAGGGCAGCCCTACGGGATTGCACGAACTGTAGACGTAGGACTATACTACTTATTGTAAAATATTTTTTCTCTTAGTACATTTACAGTAATAATAAATCAAATATATTTCTTACGTACAGTTTAAGCACAACCAATTAGCATCGAATGTTACATATTGAACCACACCTTCTTGGTTATCAGGTCATTTTATTTAAAGTAGGTGATCGAATCCGATTAAACTTATTCGAGAAGATGTGAAGAAAGAAGACAGAAACCCGTGACCGAGCTAATATCTGGAACTAAATTTTTAAAGCACAATATCAGCTTTTAAAAATTGTAAAAACTATTCGATTGTGTGTCGTAAAAAACCCGAACCAATGAAGAAAAATCAAATTTTAGACAATATATAGATCAACCTTTCTATTATATTTTGACATTATTGTAATTTTCCTAAAGTACGCATACAAATATAGCGAATGCGGTGATCTTAATCACATAACGAAACTATAAGTATATAAGAATCGAAAACAATTTATAAATGAATAAATAAGTGGAAATGAATCAAAAAATTGATTGAACGTTAATAATAAACTTTCGTTGTGCTTTCCATCGATCCGAGTAAATATGTTGCTAAGAAAGTTTTCGTCTTTGCGCAACGAAAGCACAGATTGCCATCATGCAGGTCACGCATGCAACCGCTAACAAACAGGGATGTCACACTGAAATCTGTGTTTCGGTTAAAAATATTTTTTTGCGATCAGTGATAACCGACACAGAAAAAAATCTGTGATGAATTTCCGAAATATCACAATATTTCCAAAAATCTAGCATCTGTGATAAAAAAAATCTGTGACACCACAGAAAAATCACATAAATATGGTAAACCTGCTTACAAATTAGATATACCTACCTACACCTCAAACATTGAACCCAAGCGCACAAAGCAAAATGAGTCGACGCTGACGATGATGGGTAGGTCGAAAGAGACAACTAGTACCACGACACTATGTTAACCGTGTTTTCAAATGGAGACCGAATGTACAAGCGATTTTGTGTAGGAATAATTGTGATCGAGATTGTACATAAAAGTGTGCTGGAAACGAGCACAACACAAAAGAAAGCGTAGTGTTTGAACGGACAAGCTCAGTCGCGTGTTGGACGGCACTGGGTAGCATACCTCCACAGCCAGTGTAACGGACTTCTAACTCAGCTACAGTGGCTGTGAAAACACACAGCGCAGTGATCTGCTACGCCTGCCGCTCAACAGGCTACTGAGCTTGTCCGGCCAAATCCGTTCTTTAAATAGTCGATGATGACGTCATTCATAGAAGCGTAGCACAAATCTGTCGTGCCAGACTTGGGAATCGCTATCTTCTGTGTATAAATGTGCGATATTTTGACTAGGTTGCACATTATTTAAAATTTTAATGTCATGACATAAAAATCTTTGGGTTTATCTATTGGAATCTATTCTTAGAAGTATTTTGGGCGATAGGCGCAAAAAGTTTGAAAATTTATCGTGAAATGGTTGAATTATATGCGTTTAAAATTGGACCACTTTTCGTTACATACCATTTTTGTAGAATTTGCAAAGTGCACCCCCATATCGAAAACAAAGACGTAGTCCTACGTCAAAAAATGTTTAACAACGTCCGGGAAAAACGGAGTGGTGAAAGATGGATGTGATTTTTCATCTGTAGCGTTTTTTCACGAACAAAGGGTTCGTAATACAGGAAAGTTTTTCGACTTTTGTCAAAGTGTTCAACAATGATTTTCTGGTTTACGCGTTTAATTTTTATTTAGTAAATAGCATTACGGGGAGTGAAGTGCAAAGAGACCGAAGAAAATGGTGCTAAATCAGTTGCGGTTGTTCACAGATTTCACCGCAATCTCTGGACGGACAAGAACACCGCAATCTCCGGAATGATACAAAAGATTTAATTGAGGTATGCTTTGGTGAGAATGTTCCATTCTTTATCCACATTACTCTATCTATTACTATTTTCCTTCATTATTCGCATATATGTATTTGAACTCTTTCATCTCTAAAATCTATTTTGGTTCCTATTGTTTTGTAAGATGGCAGGAGTAGTATTGGTTAACCAACGATTTATATTTGATACAATGGTTTGACAGCTGATGTTCTAGAGCGAATCAGTCATGACCATGGAACTAGACTCAGCAACAAACCTGCTGTCAGGAGTCTATAGTTCCACCCGATAGTTTCATTTTCAGCTCATAACTTCTATAACGTAAATTAATCTTTTTGTATCACTTATTTTCTTTCTGTTAGTCATCAACTGAACGAAAATAACCATTCTGCCGTACTCCAATCTATTTATACTTAAGGGATCACTTCAATGGAAAATGTATACCGTCATTGCAAGTATTCTAGGAGCACTGTTGATTACTTTGATGGGTTTTGACAAAATACGTATTGCGATAAATTGACCGTTACATTTGAAAAGGTCCTTTAATAGTTAATAATATGCGAATATATTATGTCGATTTTGCATGAAGCTGAACTCAGTGTCATGCCTAGCAATTTTTTCTCAATTGAACCAAAACCGGACTGAGGTCTAATCTGAATTACAGCATTCGTTTTCATCACCGCTGGTATTACTTGAATCTATTGTTTCTTAGAAAACGACTGTTAGAAGGAACGAAGTAGGTTTTCAAGTAAAAATTATATTAGTAAATCAATCAATTCAATTCCAGTCATTTGCAATGTAATAGATTTATTTTTGCCCCTTTGCTTTCTCTTGTTCTTGAATTTGCTGGATCAGATCAGTAGTGGGAACCTTTCAACAGGATGGTTATACGTTATTCCGATCAATTTATCGCTCTACGAACGATGGGGATGTTCTTCATACAGTTATCGCAATTCCTGATGCATACGATGTCTTCATGTTTTGTGTTCTATCTGCTACCCGTAGTAAACGGTTCGCAACATATTCCACTCAAAACACTGAGAGCGAACTCTAATACCTTTTTCTCCGCTGCGCTCTTTAATGCTTCAACCTGCTCTGCACGCTGTCTGGGGTTAATGGTTCCAATCAGAGTTAAAAATAATCGAAGCTCTTTTTTGACGGCTGAAAATGAACCTGACGCGACTCGCGGTGAATAGAAAAAACATTCATTCAAATATCCATCCTTATTCATTCAGTTGAATATCGTGCAATATATTCATTTCACTAATTTTCTAGGAAAATGTTTTCAAATGCCGGTAAAGTATATGAAACAACAATCATCATCGCTTACATTGTGCCAGGGTCTACTTTGATGCGTTTGATTCGTCGCTGCACGGTCGCTTCGTGTAATAATCGGAGACGAATGAAAATCTGCATGGATGAATGAGCGGTTTGTTCGTTTGACGTTTTCAGCTGCGTCACTGAATATTGAAAATGAATGCGGCTGAATATGATCAATTTTCATTCAATGAATTTGAATATTTTTAACTCTGGTTCCAATGACGGTCATTTCGGTTTTGACCCGTCCGCGAACTATCTTTACCTGTACCACTCGGCGAGCCAGCACATCCTTGAAAGATGGTCTTGTTAATTGGACACTCTGCTTTCTGGTGACAAATTGAACAATCGGATATATTGGAAGGAACTAGTTGCTGAAGACAAATGAACTGTGAGTTTTTCTCCATTCTGGTACATGAACGTAACTGTCGACGGAAATCGATCCAAGGTCGCTTGAAGCAAATCGTTGGTTTTGAACTTCACATAGATGCTAAATTCACTTTGGTCTCTGTACATGCAGAGAAGATTCTCGCATGTTAACTTTAACGTTGTCTTTAAAAATGAGAAAATCTCATCCTCCTTTTGTTCCGACCCCTTCCCGAACTAAATGCGCAAGGAATTTACCAAGGGGTTTCCAACAGCGTTGATTACATGTCACTCCCGAAAAAAATATCTAGATTACTTCATGGTTTTAAAGATTATTCCTGCGAAAATCCGACTAATTATTGATTACTCGATTACTGTAAAATTTCTCGATTACTCTGGATTACTTGGAATCAAAGTAAGTTCCTGTTGGAATTACTTCAGATTATTCGATTAGTTTAAGTGGAAATTGCTCATCGCTATTTTATTAACATTTAAACATTCTAGTTCGGTTAGATAATTTTCACTAAAAGAGCCACAATGTATGTGAACTGACTAAAAATTAAAATCACTATTCGTATAAATAGGAAACTGTTATTTGTTTGTGTATTTATCATTTCTCATACACAATCTTCAACAATGCTCGCAAAGTGAAAAACACATCAGTCTTCTTGGATATCGAGAGGCTTTTGATTCAGTTTCGATCAGTGTGCTTTCAGGGAAGCTGCATCAACATGCAGCCCTAGCGTGCGGTTGGTTGGGTTGGCCACCTTAGAGGGGTGCTGAATTCTTCACCTGTGATAAGTGAAGATAAATTATAAATTATTGCTCGAAAGTTGGCGTCCTCCTTAATTTTGTAGGAAAGATCGTGAAGAAGGTTATGTTGTTTATCATCGTGAAGATAACTCCATCCCGTACCGTGAGAATTGAAGTCTCCTCAGTGCCGGAAGAAGTTCCCCAAAATCATAACGTTCTCGGCAACTAACGTAGACCCAACCAGTCCTGCACTAAGATGCATCTTTGGTTGAAATGTAGAGCCTCTTGGGATTTTTGTTGTTCCTGAGGTAAGCATCGTGTTTTATCTCAAATTTTCAAGACCAGGAGCTGTTTTCTACAGCTTTGTCAGCGCTTCCTCGAGCTGGCCTCCAAAAAAAACCATTTTTCAATATTTTTTTAGAAACGGTATCGGATGTCCCCACAGGGGATCGTTTTATTATATTTAGTGCAAAACATGACACGCGGTACGAACACGCAGACGAACCTTGTCGATCTACATTGAATCTCAATCGCAAGCGCGAAGCGAGTTTGAAGGGACATATAATTTAATCCCATCCTGTGCTGTCTTTCAAAATCTCACTCACTGGAAAAAGGGGTCCTATTCACCCCATGCATGATCAGATCAATTTAATAACCACACCGTCGATCTCAACTATATGAACAGACATGTAGACACGGTAGTCTTGTCGTCAGTAATCAGCTTGCTCTCGAAAAAAAATCCGTTCGTCGCCTTTACACATCTAACATTAACTGATTTCACGAAGTCTGTTGAAAAAACGCCTCGTCAATCGCATTCAAGCCACTGACTACGAATGATATTACAAATAAAACCTGCAATGTTCTCTTGGCTTGCCTTACCAATATTTAAATATATATTCACCGTTGCAATGCTGCTATGAATAATTTCCCGGCAAGGACGCTAGTCCTGCTAGAGCACTGAAAATTTTATTTGCTTCATTAACTAAGTGAAGATAAGTCACAAAATAAGTCCGGATATGTGTGCAAGTTCCAAGTACACACTAAATTATTATTTGAAAGTCGAACTGAAAGGGGCGGAAAACTGAGACTCTGCAAGGGCGCAAGAGAACCCACTACGGCTCAGTCAGCATGGTCTTTCACCGATATTAAACAACTAGCTATCTGAAAAGCACCACAATAAATATTTCTCATGACGATTCACAAAATCACAATCTAGCAAATTGGTCTTCCCCAGGGTTCATCTCTTAGCTCCCTTTTGTACAATTTGTTTGTGAACGATGTCGATGAATCTTTCGTATTTTTTTCGCAGATCAATTTTTCCGCACAATAACAAGAATATGCTAAGATGCTCTGACGTGTCAAAACTTGAGGAGTCCACTAGCTTCGGCATATTCTTTCAAAATTTCGCTGCTTTACCATTTATATCTCAGAATTAGCCGCAATTTAATATATCTTTGGGATCATTGCAGCAGCCCATAAACCTTTAGTTCATCGTTACAGACAGTTTAGGTTCCGTTCGACGAAGAGTGGAAAGCACTCCTCGTATTTTCTGGGGAAAACACGGAAACTCCTGACTGTTTTTTTTTCTGAAAAGTCATTCCAGATAACCTTAGTTTGGGTCCCTTCCTAATGCTCCATTCCGGGTATTGGGAAGGCGTAAACACTAGCTAAGGTGAGCGCATTAGAACGCGATTTTTATATCAGACCAATTAACTTTGAAGTATATAAACACGATCGGATAATGTTTATTAATTTTGTTTTTTATTCCTCGGCTTTTCGGTCTTTCAAATCAGAACGGGTATTGTGTACTGCCCGACGTTTCGGCCGCAGGTTTTGGCCTTTTTCAATGGAAATATGTTCTCGCTCTACGTCTATACGTCGGTTATCAAGCTTCTCAACGTCGACAACCGACGTATAGACGTAGAGCGATAACATATTTCCCTTGAAAAAGGCCAAAACCGGTGGCCGAAACGTCGGGTAGTATACAATACCCGTTCTGATTTGAAAGACATAAAAGCCGAGGAATAAAAAACAAAATTAATAGACCAATTAATTTAAACAAATTGTACCTTTATTTTTCTCGTCTAAAGACACTAGAAAAAAGGCCAGCGTGAGCAGTACAGATTAGGGAAGGTAGCTACATTCTATTATCCCAAAAGTGTCTACGAAGCCCTGTTTCAAGTGGATAGATATGCGTTATGATTTGATTCGGGTGATGCCAATGTCAAATCATTATGCGTTGGATGCGCAATCCCGGCTTATAGAGAACGGGTTTTGAGCTTGTCACCACGGATCATCGCGACATCGAACATGTTGTCTAGTCATGAGATAAGTATTGTCGTGGCAGATCCCAAATAAACGATTTCTTTTGGGTTATAGATGTGCTGGAGATAAATATCCAAAATTTTCATTTTTTCTAACATTGTTTGATCTCTACTACGAGTCGCCCTAAAAATCTAATGCTGCACTACCGAAAATCAAACGCTTATAACGGCCTGGAAGTCTAGTAAACTGATCCTCTGAGTGCCATAATGGTGTAAGTTCGAGTTCATCCTCTCCCTGTCATCGTTGTCCGCTATCCCTTATCTGACCCTAATATGATCTATACTACTAAATCCCTTTTTTGAATATCGCTCTTGTGAATGACCCCGTTGTGAATGTATTTCAAAAGAATAGATTTTCCATGTGAATGTTTTTCCAAAGAATATATTGCACAAAATGCTAAAAAGTGTTTCTCAAAGATTTTGTTGTTAAATCACGGAATCTTTCTATTCATAAATGCAAAAAAAAGTCCTCAAAAATGCTCCAAATTATCTCCCTTATTCTAAATTAAGATCAGTCTATATCTTAATCCTTAAGAATATTAATTAATAAGTTTTGTATATTATCAATATTCCTAGTTTTAGTGCCATTAAATTAATATTAAATTAATATTAAATTAATATAAATTTCTATTTGGAAAAATTTGAAACTGTAATAACACCACGTAATTTTTGCGGATTTTTTCGACGACGTTATTAAAAGCAGCATGAGGCGTGCAGTCGTGGGTAAAAATTAGAATAAATGCTTTGTCAAATGCACGTAACATTTTGAAACATTTTGTGGAGGAGAAGTTAGGTAAATTGAAACATAGCGAATTTTCACTGAATAAATTTTTTTAATGATATTATTTCGTAACGTGCTTCCCAGGAGTCATAAAAAATTATAATAATTAAAGGGTAAAAAATAAGTCATTTTTATGATGATGATTATGTAACAAATGCCAAAATTTAATATGATTCTAAGTCAAAAAACACAACGGGGAATGCATGTCAGAATGATCTAGTAACATTTAATGCAAAATATATTTTGAAAGTACCCACATTCCCTTTTCTTAATCACATTATTATATGACCCAGTTTAACATTTATCCGTTTTTCATATAGAAATCCCGGCCCGGAGGGCCGAGCGTCATGTCCCATTCGACTCAGTTTATCGAGATCGGAAAAAAGTCTGTATGTGTGTATGTATGTGTGTGTATGTGTGTATGTGTGTGTATGTGTGTGTATGTGTGTGTATGTGTGTGTATGTGTGTGTATGTGTGTGTATGTATGTGCGTATGTGTCAAATAATGTCACTCATTTTTCTTAGAGATGGTTGGACCGATTTGCCCAAACTTAGTCTCAAATGAAAGGTGCAACCTTCCCATCGGCTGCTATTGAATTTTGGATCGATCGGAATTCTGGTTCCGGAATTACGGGTTTCAGAGTGCGGCCACACAGAAATTTCTCATATAAACTATAGGAAAAATTAAAAATAGAATTTTTATTTTTGATGCTAAATGTGTTCAAGGTGCATGAAACGTCGAGATTTGATGCAAACTCGAAAAAAAATTTGATGACGATTCACTTTTTTGGATTTTGGCACATTTTTGCCTTTCTCATATAGAAAGGTTATGCAATCACTCTGAAAAACGTCAACCTAATCCCGGCCAAATTTTTTTTTCGACTCGCATAAGGTTTCTGGATTTTAACAGGTGTGTAGTTGATAGTTTACGGAGAGGGGTTACACCCCCTCTACTGTTCACTCCCCTCCTTTAAAAATCTCCTTAAATCACCCCTCAGACCACCACCCCATTCAGCCCTCATACCCCTCCCTTTCAACCCCATCCTCTTTAAACCACCACTATGTCACAAAGCATACCAATTTAAGCTGGGGAGTCGTTCGTTCATGGGACTTTCGCCCTCCTCACATACCCACCCCCGCATGACAAAATGAGTTAGCAAGCAGATAACATTGATCTAATGCTGATTAGGCTAATGGAGTATGGTTTTTTTTTGTTTCAAGTGTTTCGCCGTCGACACGTAGCTCATCAAGTTCGTGGCTGGCATGCCATTGTGTATAAGTACAAAGTGTACTAAGAATGTAATGGACATTTCCAGAATTATGTTGAACATAAAAAGCCTCCGTGCCATAGTTTAGAGAAATGAGAAAGATTGCACCGCTAGGTGGATTAAAACAGGTTTTTTTTCATTACCGATGTAATCAATGGATTACCGAATTATTTCGAAAAGTCAAAGTAATCCTTGATTAAGTCTCACTATGTTGGCTTGTTGAAAACCCCTTGGAATTTACTCGAGCACGCGGCAACTCCATCCTAACATTGCTTTTACAAGTTCCGATTCGATCAACAATAAGTGCTCGACGAGGTAGCACTAGTGCTTTCCACAAAAGAACACAATAGAAAACACACAATGTTTGCTAAGTCAGGTTTTCCTTTCGATTACGTTTTCAAATTCGTCTATCTCGCACGACGTCTGAATCAAAACTGTTCATTGCATGAATAATTCAATTGCCGTATACTACCCATGATCGCATATTTGTTCCGTTTTCTGTGGGATTTCCTATCTTTATGGGACTGGTATGCGATCATGGGCAGTATAGTATTGAAACATCTTCAAACCCACCTCTGCACAGTAGGCCTGGTCGTTTTAATATTTGCGACATATTATAATATGCTTCAAATATTAATGTTGACAAGAAACAACAATAAAGAATAACTGCAGTGTTTTCCAGGATGCTTTTCAATACTGGCTGTATAATGGTTAGAATAGAATGTGAAAAAAATGTTGTATATTTACTGAGTTGCTGATTACGTAGAAATCGAAAAAATCGAATTTGTAGCTATCTTAATTTCTGTTTTTACAAAAATATTATTTAGAAACCCTAATTTCAAATACTGAATTCTCAAAAACAAGATTGTGTATGTTCTCCAACATATTCTTTGGAATAGTTTGATAGATTTGTTAGTAGTAAATGAGAAAAGGCACCTACCTATTCTCTTATATCAGTTTTAACTATTTAACTATTTGCCGTCAACAAATTACTATTGCGAATCCATTTTCTATGCTTTTTTCGTTTTCTCTAATCCTTAATAAATTCGTGAAATTCCCCCACCGAACCAGCAAATCATCAGTGATTAGAAACCGTTTGATACCGAACAAAATTAATAACCATATTCAATAAAGAGAACGATACAATATAATTTTCCATATATTCCGAAGGGACATCAGTTGGGCCTCTCGCGGGACGCTCCCTACCACACCACTTCCCAAGTGCTAGTCGAAGTGTTCGTGTGTGTATGTGTCTGTCAGAGTGCGCTACCTAAATGGTCCGGTCACTTATCATTCCATACAATCGTTCACTCTGGATTAATTGAAAAATAAAATATTTACCCGACCCCGAACGAACCGACGTCCATATCGATATTGACTTAAGTTTGAAATGGCCGGCGGCATTCTATGTTGTATCCCCCAGTGGAGAATTGCATAATTCCCTGCCCGGAATCGGCTCGTCTCCGGTGGGCAGGGGGGCAGGCACTGATCGGAGGATAGCAACGATTAATGGTATAATCGATACACAATTCATTTGAAAGCTGCTGTTCCTGGTGAGGATGGAAGCGAATGGCTTTTTTGTGTCGGTGCATCAGGGGCAAGAGTTTAAATATTGCGTTGATTGAAGTGGTCAGCGAGCCCACCACCCTCGGCCAGGATTGGTCGGTTGTAGGAGTAGGGGGTTGAAGGACACCAGCTGGGTCAACCTGAAACGCTTACCGCTCGTAGGTAGGTGGAGAGCACAGTTCGATGAAAAAAAAAATTCAACTCTGCTCAGCCTATGCATCCATCCACAGAAATGCATTCCCAACAGATGTGAGCTTTGGGGTTGAATTTGTGGTTTTCATTGATGTGCCGTGCCTATAGTTCTACGCTGGGTACAGGGAAGGGGCGCATTTACATGTCGATATGTTAGCCTAACCCATTTGGGTCGATCGTTCTGGATTTTTTTACACCATTTCGTCAAATTGTATGTCTGCCTTTCACAATTTTTCCGCCTCCCCATCCACGCTGACCTTCCGTTGTATTAAACTCAACATCAAACGTTCATCAACAGTATGGAGTCAAGTGGGTCTAGACCCGTGTGCGGTCGAGGGTTAAGGGTGGATGTTTTGACTTTTTAAGTTACATACACTGCAGCTGGCCACGGTCTACCGGTCGGTCACTGTACGAGCACGCGAGGTCCCTGTGCCGCGTAACTGATATGAAAATAATCGTCCTGTAATTGCAGTACCCTCGGCTCGGGTCCTGCCTGTCGACTAATGATAGAGCGATTAAAGTGTTGTGGCTGAATGGTTGTTTTTGTCGCTATCTGTTGGCATGCCTTCGCTACATTCGAATGCGACAATTAGCGGTCTGGCTTCCACCACCACAGTCAATCGGGGTGGTTATTCATGGCCTGGCGTAGCAGTCCTTGGAAAACAGTGTCTGCTGAAGTGCGGTCGTCGTTAATGCAGATTAGGGAAAGCTGAATAGGTTAAGGATCTTCAGTGGAAATTTGCTAGTCAGTGGATTTGTAGTTCTTGTGAATTATTGCATTGCATGGTAATTCGTTCGTCATCACATCGCCGCACATGTTTTAAGATTCATTTTTTGAAATTAATATGTCAGTCTATATTGAGTCTGTTGTAAATACTACAGTAAATGCTCGCATGACGCAGAAGCGAGGTCACACACAACGTTTAATATATTGACATCGCCCATAGAACTTTTCATCGATTTTTTAGCAGAATTTTCACTCAAATATTCTAGTTCTTTGCACACATACCAAAGATACGTTGAACGATTTCCCATATTTGCAATTAAAATTCTAGGGCAGTTCATAAGACACGTAGAACAACTTTCAACATTCTGCTTTTATTGCACTATATTATTAGTCTAACTAATGCTATCGTTGTAATGCAGTACAAGTGTAGATTTTCAAAAATTTTATATTAGAATTAGAACGAAATATTTTTTTGTATCTCTACGTCGCTCGAGAATAGCCAAAAAAGCGTAAAATATTTGGCTTTTACTGACCCAAGCATGACTAAAATGCGACTTACAGCTTAAGTGCGGAACTATTAAACTAATATGTATTTACTTTGTTAGCATTACTAGAGCATTCGAAATTGATAAATTTTGAGAAGAATATGGAATATGTTGAGGATAATTAGTATTGTCTGATATAATATTACTAAATATCCATAAAAACTTATTTCATCAGGAATCAAATCCTATATTTCTGCTTATCATAAAATTTTAATCACCTAATTGGACTAAGAATAAATATCACGGAAGTGTACTCGATTCGAAGTGTATGTATGAATACTTACAAGTGAATTGATTAATATATGTATAGAATACGAAGTTTACGTTAATTTTTGGGATAAACGTAGATCGTATTCCTTTTTCGGATCGAAATGAAAACAAAAGCACATCCTCATGTCACGAAATCAACTATAGGTTCAAGGTTTACACAAGAAGATTTTTATTCGGTGGGGTCATAAACATCCTCTGATACATAAACTAAATATTATATGTTTTACAAATTATAAAATCACGGCAAACAGATAAACGTTCTTTGGAACAATTTAGTATGTACTGCAAAGACGGTGGATTTGCCATTTTGAACTTCTTTGCTATACTCGTACCCGAACATGTTAGGTTTCAATTTTAATTCTCTCTCTTATTATACCATCGCATGGAAATTCGAGAGAAAACCAGCTAATTTATTTAAATGATGGCACAGAAGAAAAATGCCGTCAAATGATTCCAGAACTAATTATTGAGGGGTTACACTACTATAGAGCACGAAAAATAGGCATATTTCGGGAATTTATCTTGACGCAATAATGAGATGAATCGAGATCTTGTTCAACTTTCCGGCAGTGCAAGCTGCTCTGAAAATCTAGCGAACCCGTCTTAAAGCATCAGCGGCTGCTCGTTCAGTGGGCCATAAGCGCGACTTCCAGAGGGTTAATGAGATATATAACATTACTTTATTGCAAAAAAATGATTTATTCGAGTAATTTCGTCACAAGATGGCGGCTGTGCAGCACTTTCCCGTCGGGGATTTTTTTTGGAAAGGGTCCACGGCCGGAGCTCCATGTCCCGTAATTTTTGATCCAGAGCCAAAAACCAAAGCTTTTTAAACTTCTTAGAACAACAGCAAACAGCATACGTAAGATTTTTTCTATGTCTTGATTTTTCGCGAAATGGCACATTTTTAGTCGAAAAACGCTAAAAATGTGTTAAAAGTGTCGATTTTTAAAATTTGCATATTAAGAAATTATGCAATGAAAAAATTAAATCCCACGTACATCGCTGGAGAAAGTAATTTTGAACATGCTGTAAAAATTTTAGGCTGATCAAAAATCATTTGTTCGAGTTACATTTCCGGCCAGATTAAAAAAAATTATTTCGAGGAAAACACGGTTAACGTTTTCAGTATACTCGAGGTATACATAAGAGGCGTTGCGAAAAAACTTGAATATTTATTTAATGTTTTCGCGATTCATTTTTTGGAATATCATTTTCAGCATCCTAAAGCACCAGTAAACAAAATTCAACTAATAAATAAAAATTAAATGCTTTAAAAAATCTACAGTGCTGTAACCCCTTGAAAGCAATGTACCGGTCAAATAGAAGCGCTTCTAAATTGGCACGTCATTATTTTTAATAACGCGCTACAGAAAAAACGCTTTTAATCCACCTAACAGTGTGATGAGACATTTCTTACTCACTCGCTTCGGATATTATATCGTTTGAGAACATTTAGAACTTGATGCTTCGCGATGTTTTTGATAACACATACTACATGGGATAGTGGCAGGACTCAGAGAATCGCTCAAATCAGCATAGGACAACATCAGTGCTAGAAATCTCAAACCAAATCAATAGGAAAGCGAAAAAATGGCCCATAAAATAGACATACCATCGAATTATTGTTAATGCTCTGTTAATAAAATATCTATATTGTGGTGGGAAACTGAATTTTCCTAAAGGGATTATTTATTAATCATTCGCATGTATGTAAAAAGCCTTATGTTTACATTTGTGAGTATCGCCCTTTTCACAAAAAAGCGTTGAAGTGATATCACGCTATCTCTGAAGTGCATGCGTGCATAGTTCCAAATTTTACTTCGACATCGACTTTTTCTAAAGATGACTTCCCAGTAGTATCCTTGATTTGAATTATTATCGTTAATCCTAATGCCAAAGAACAAATAAAAACCTCTCGAAAACGAACCGTTTGGGGAAATCATCATCATTACTGGAATTTTCATTTTCACGAAACTTTTCGATAGCCTTCCGTCACTTGCGTTAATGCACTGGGTGCACAGTGCTCCGAAAATCTAGCGAAATCGTCTTAGGGCACCAGCGGGTCTAATTCAGAGCTATCTGCGCGGCGAGTTAAATCTGTAAAGAACACTAAAAATTAATTTCTATTATTAATTTTCAGTTCAGCAATTCGAGAGATCGTGCTCACCGCTAGCCATGAAAAATAGACTACGTTGTGAAGCGATGGTCACTATTTATTAAAAAATCACGGTTAAATAAAAAATTAAAGTATTAAAAAATTTCAAATAGTTTATAATTTTCACAAACTTATTAGGAAAAATTGTTTAATAAGCTTTCGTAATATTGTGTAGGAAAAAAGCTGAAAATTTCAGTATTTTCTCTATCTGCAACATATAAACCCTTAAGTATTCCAATTAATTGGTATACGAATTGGAATAGGTTCGCCAAATTTTGGAAGAAGTCTATAAAATAACCCCTTGAAAGCTACCTAAAAATTGTTGTAGTTCTATGCAATAAAAAAATCATATTTGGCAATTCATATTTCGCTGATAAAATTGGGGTGTCAATGTATTATAATAGATATTCAGCATTCGAAGAAGTTTCTTGTGAACGAGTGTAGAACGACTTTGTTTCTACTTACTTGAAGTCAGCGGCGTAGCCAGAAATTCGGTTTGGTGAAAATCGATCTTACTGTCCAAACGGCATAATTCCGAAACCATAATTTTTAAAGTTTTAAAATTATGCAGAATTATTTTCCAGAAAATAGTAACAAGGTTCGTGTCTTTAGAGAACTTGTTGAGACTTTATTGTAGTCATGAATATTAACCTGAGAAAATTCACCATAAATACTTCTTGGACGATATACCGTCAAAATTATTTTATCAAATGATGCGCTGTTTAACGTTTGTAAAACTCATTGAAGATACTAAACTTCCGAAATTGACGGTTTCAAAATGATGCTATCTTGACCTTAAATTACTGTTTTTAAACATTTGAATTATACTTATAATTGGTCATACAACAAAAATCAAATGCTCATCAAAATTGATCAGAACCTGCTAGAGTCGAATGGAAATCGTCATTTTTCATAAATTTCTCTCTACATTCGGAAAGTGTTATCCTCGTTATTAATCATATTACGTTTTCGTCTCAACTCGACGCATTCCCAAAATAAAAACCTGTTTTAATCCACCTAGTGGTGCAATTGTGCTTTTCTCATTTGTCCAAACTACGATTCCATGGCTGGTTATGTTCAATACAATGGTGGAAATGAATATTACATGTTCAGTACGATTTGCACATACATACAATGGATCGACAGCCACGTTCTTGAGATACTATGTGATACTGAAACATCGCTTGAAACCAGCGGCGGATCATGGAGAAAGATCCGGGAGGTCCAGGTCCTGCCGAAAATTTTCAACTTGTTAAGAAATTTTAAACTAGTTTTAATTTTAAAGTAGCAACCCCTCACTGCATACTCCCTCCGGGCTGGTATGATTGACGATTTTTAGAGTAATTGCATAACTTTTCTATATGAGAAAGGCAAAACTGTACTAAAGTCCAAAAAAGTCCATTTTTGCCAAACTTCTCAATGTTTCATGAATTTTAAAGGCTTTTGGTATCAAAAATACAAATTTGATTTGAAAATTTTTCATTTCAGTTTATATGGGAATTTGCTGTGTGATTGCACTTTTCAACTCGTAACTCCGGAACCGGAAGTCCAATCAATAAAAAATTCAATAGCAGCCGATGGGAAGGTTGTACCTTTCATTTGAGACTAACTTTGTGCAAATCGGTCCAGCCATCTCTGAGAAACAGAGGTCACATTTTTTTCCACATACACACATACATACACACACAGACATTTTCCGATCTCGACGAACTCAGTCGATTGGCATATGACACTCGGCCCTCCGGGACGGGATTAGATTGACGAATTTTAGAGTGAATGAGAAAGGCAAAAACATTTTTAGAAAATGTTGAAAGTTATGCATTTTTTTGGTGAGCAGTACTATGTTTCATTAAATCAGTTTTAACTTCGCTTCCTATTAAATAAAGACCCTTATTATAGTACATCTCTACAAAAACGAGCTCAATTTGAAAATTAATCTGAGGATTATGATTGATTACAGAACTCTGGAATTTTCTATTAGAATGTTTTCAGGCAGGAATTTGATATTGATGCTATTAGACAACTGTGAAATCAGGACCAATAGATCAGTTACATATCAGGACCCCATTCCGACAATTTATCAAAAGTCCTCATGATGTTTACAACAACAGGTTATCAATCTACGGATCAGATAATTGTTATTGTAATATTGAATTAAATCAGTCAGCATCAATAAATTTTCAACTTCAATCCAATTTTTTTTGTTGGGTGTGGTGGGGGGGGGGGGGGGTGTTGTATGGTGGTAAACCCCAAAACTTTCTCTTGGCTATGCCGTTGCTTGTAGCTATTTATTTCGCTTTTTATTTTCCGATATTTTTCAGATCGATCCGATGGTTATAAGTTAGAAAAATTGCAGTCAGAAGGTTCGTACAAATGAACATTTTTGCACTGATAAGTTATCAAGTTCCTTCCAGACAACTTGGAAGTGTTCGGTGATTATTTCTAGCGGTTGTAGATAGAAAAATGAAATACAAAATTTGTTTTATTGAAATAATGTTTGGCTTAGTTCAATGGATTATTACTATATTGAACAATAAATAGGCGACAAAGAGTAATCCACAAACAACAAGCCATAACTTTCAAAGTATTCAAAATAGATATTTGAAGTCTTCAGTAAAGTTATTCGCAAAAGTAAGAGCTACAAATTTGCTGAAGACATCATTTCGATATAATCACTTCCAAGAAAATTTGTGAAAATATCTCACTCATAGGGGGATTAATCAGCAAAAGCACAATACCAAAAGAAAGGGCATATTGCCTGCATTAAATTCTCCGAAGATACTATTGACCTAAAATAAGCCGTTTTGGCGTTAATAATAGATTACATGTTTTTGGTCATATTTCTGGCAATGGGAAATGATAAAAATCTTTCGCCCGCATTTTATGTTAAATATCTCTTTTGATAATAGTTCGATTTCAACAATCTATAGCTTTTTCTAAAGGTATTCGTTAAAGCTGCCAAAAACATATAAAGTGTTAATCTATATTGTCAATTTCGGCAGATAATTAAAAAAAAACTGCAAAAAACGCCATTTTTACGCATTCAAACATTCATATCTTGGAAACTAAACATCAGAATCAAAAACAAATTAATAACGTTCATACTGTTTTTTAGTTCTTTCATTTAAAATTGGTTTGGATAAGATCGGTTCAGCCATTGCTGAGAAACTCGAATGAGAATTTGTCCGTTACATACACACACACACACACAGACATTGTCTCAAATCGTCGAGCTGAGTCGATTGGATTATAAGACTCGGCCCTCCGGGCCTCGGAAAAAATCTTGAAAGTTTGAGCGAATTCTATACATTTCTTTTATAAGAAATGTAAAAAACAAGTAACAATGTGAATTCTCGTGAACGTTATCTTGTTTTATGTGGACTTTATCTCGGAAAAGTTGGACATCGGATAAGCCTCTTCTCGCGTGAGTGAGAGAGAATTACAATGCCTGCGTATGATAATAATCGCAAACGTGTGTAATACCAGGACATTACTTGTAATGGATCACTTTACTTTTTGGCGTCGCCAAATTCGCAATCAAAATAAGTTAACTTACCATTGAGTTATTCAGTCGAACAAAAAATAGGCCGTACCTAATGTGGATGTACAAATCCCGTCTTACATCTGTTATACGATTAATCTGATACTACAGATCATTATAAAACTTTGTTTATACCAGCCGATACATTGATACGTAAAACGTTTTCCTTGTTTGCCCCTAGGCTCGAATACTTCAGGTTTCCCACGGTAGTGTAACAACACTCTATAAACTCGCAAGCTTTACCAAGCAACTATGAAATCTTCAGTAGAAAATCATATAAGCTTGAAATAAGCCACCGACATCCACACAATACAACGCAACAACCTGTGTAAATCAAATCAATCTCACTCGCAATGTCGCTTGTAAGACGAAAACAAACCAAAGATCACACGCCAGTGAATACACGCCAGTGAAACCACGCCAGTGAATACACCACAGCGACTCTGGGGCGCGCGCTGTGGCGAATTTATCTGAGCGCGCCACAGAGAATTTCAAGAGCTCTTCTCCACACTCTAGCTCGTTCCAGTGTTGGGTGTATGAAAATTTACCTCTGCCATCAACGTGCGCTTACACATATCAAATACGGTGGTGTATATGAACGAAAGAGAAGCGCTCTCGTTTTGCTTGCCAGAGTGTGGGGAGTAATTTCAATTTCTCTTTACTGCACAGAGGATAGGGACATCACTGTCCGTAGATACAACCGATCGGTACCAAAGTTTGTACAATTACTAAGGACCATGAAAGGAATCAGTAGAGCCTGCTGGAGCTAATAGTAAAAAAATGAATTAGTCACACTGAGCACGCTTTAGAGGTAAGTGGTATGATCACTGTCACCAATGCGAAAATCGTGTGTTGTTCTTGAGACGTCACCATAGCCAAGGGGTAGGCTGAAGAGTTAGTGCATTGGGCCACAGTCCCAAAGGTTGCAGGTTCGAATCCTGCTTTTAGGGTGATTTTTCACATAATTACTTCCGTTTGAATCACAATTTGAATCTGTTTCCCCCGTGTGATACCAATAAAAAAAAATCCCAATGCAATTATAATTTTGGCGCAGATTCTTGTTTAGGCGGTTCTTACTAAGGCCTTATTTTTCAACGGTTCAATAAATTAATTTCATTAAAAAGTTTTGTTGCAAAAATTTGGAAAAAGTGGCTTTATCCAGGCACTGAGGGTAACACCAACACCACATAGGGGTAAGACCATTATTTTTTCTCCATTTTTTTGTTCGAAAGGCGTATGTGATAAAGTTTATGTAAGTGTATTTGAGTATGTTTGTGCCAATATGTGCTTTTTCTAGCTGAAATACGTGGTATAGTGAAAAGAGTTCACAGGTAGTGTAACCAGGGCCGCCGAGAGGTGGGGGGTGGGACGGAGTGTTTTCCTCCGCGCCCGGAGTTCTGAAGGGGGCCCGAATTTTTACTAAAAACTAAAATATTGACAAATACTTTTTCGACAAAAACTTATTTGAAAATGCAATAAAAAAAATCAAAAATCTTTGTATGATGAAATTAGAATAGCGAAAATTCTAAGTTACTTGATTTATTTAATATAATATATATATTTTTGCCAAATCAGACAATCAGACCCGGGCAGGCATAACGTAGTTGATACATCGATTGGCATGTACGAAGCTCATCTGGGTTCGACTCCCAACCCCGCACACAGGACTAGAGATTTTTTTATAGAAATAACCTGAATGAACAAGCGAATGACCCTAAGGATAAAATTTCTATAATCGAAACAAAAATAAGATCAGACTTGTTAGGTTTAAAAAAGTTAAATGATTTGATTAGAAATCATGGGGTTGCCTTCAAATTTCGCCAATATGAAATCGATTTTTTGATTTATTGAATTTCCTGTCTTCGCAAATGCTGGATTATTATCGAATTCAATTATAGGAAAGAAAAAGAAAACTTCTCAAACTTGTATTTAGGGTGGCAACACCGGTTTTAAGAGGCGAATTCCGGGTCTTCGTTCAGGTAATTCGGAATTCGCCCCTCTCGGTGTCATTTAAAAAGCATTCACCACCATTTGGGTTCAGCTTTACTTTTCCCCGCAAGACCTTCGTTTCAATGGATCATCGTATAATATGCTCCCCACAAAGATTCTCGAAAGATACTGAAGTGTGCCCGCCCTTGGCTTACTGTGCAACAGAGCAAAGCTCACTTGGGTTATCCTCCACAGCGAGAGTGGTTAATGCTTTTGGATTCTTTGTGGATATTCGAGGAAGCGAAGTACTACACCCAAGTAAATCAACAAAACTGTTCACAAATGCGAAAAAATACATCTAAATATGAATGGCACAGAAAAGTGATATGCTTTACCAAAACAATACACTCTACGGTGACTGTGAAGAAAATATGATATTTTTCCTCCTAGTGCAACGAGCTGCATATGAAATAAAGCAGAGAATATTTATTTGTTTTTAAGCTTTTATATATTAAAAAGCAATGGAAGCGTTCTAAAATTCTGCCGAGTAATGACTTTAATTCGATTATTAAAAATTAAAACTGATTTCAGCACATATCTACGTATCTCTTGAAGACTATTCCCTGTTATTATATTGGCCAATGATTTGAACTCTAACACTAATTTGCTAAATGATTCAAAATACTTTTTCTGGAACCAGATTTAAGTTTTTGCTTTTCAGAATGTTTTTTGATTAAAAAAATACCAACTTTGATATTTTCCAATGGTTTCCCATTAATAGATCCGTACTTTATAAACTTTGCGATTAATATAACTAAATGATTTGAACAGTTGTGATTTCATCTTTCATCTAAATCCCGAATTTTTTCAACTTTTTAAAATCCTTTGCTAGAAGAAAATTCTACAATCTTTGATTGGAGTGCTTAGCAAAACCGGTTAATCAGAGCTTCACAACCGAATCTCAAAAATAATTGAGAATTCAAAACTCGAAAACTCATCCATAAAAATTGTGACGAATGATCACGTTTGTTGGGTTAAAATTCATCGGAAAGCGTAGTATATCTCTATATGAAAGAACTTTGATATTTAATAGAATTAACTTTCCAAAATATATATATATATATATATAAATATCCCGATTTAGAACGATTTTTTTATTTTTGTGTTTTTTACTAGAAATCAGTTACAACATTCTTGTAATATACTTCAAAGTCTTATTTATGTGTTTCACAGGATTATGAAAGTTTTCGAAACTAGCAAAGCGTAAAATCTACCCACAATCCTTATTTGAAATTTGATCCATGTTTCAATATTTTTTCCATTTTGTTTATTTTTACATTTTTTTTTATTTTCTATAAAATTTCATTGATCGATTTTTTTCAAGCTGTAGATTTTTTTGAATTTCCGTAATTTTTACATTCCGCCTTTTTTATTTATTTCCATATTAATATATTTACCATATTTTTTTGATCCACCTTTTCACGTTATTATTTTTTTCCATTTTTATCACTACCACTTACTATAACTTATAGATTAATTTATCTGTTATTCAATTTTGTTTGCAATTTTTCGATAGAATCCTATTTTATTCATTTTATTTTTTCTATTGTTTCATATTTTAATAACCTGCTGTCTTTCCATCCATTTTTTTTAAAAATTTGTCTGTTTACTCCATTTATTTCTTATCGCACCCTTTTTCTATTTTCTCTTATTCTCCATATTTTTTTGCATTTTTACTTTTTTTAAATTCATTATTATTTGTCCTATTGTCCCATTACTTACCCTTTTCCTATTTTGTTCCATGTTCTCTAGTTTTTAGCTTTACGTAGTTTTATTTGTTCCCATTTTTAACGCAATTTAATTTTATTTATTTCTTCACATTTTCCTAATCCTTTCATTTTATTCATTGTTGTAATTTTTTCATTTTTTCCATTTAACCTATTTTGAAAGTAATTTTTCTGCTGGCCATTTTCCTATACGTTTACTTTTAATTTTTTATTTTCTTGTTTTTTTATTTCCCTACAAAACATTTGAATTTTGCCATTACATTATTACTATTAGCCATTACTATTTTCTTTTATTCATATTTTAATTTTTCTGTTTTAGTTTTTCTCGATTATACATATTTTTACAACTGACTTTCATTCATTCATTTCGTTGATTTTGCTATTTTTGTTATTTTGTACATTCTTTCAATATTCAGTTTTCCCATTGCCTTTCTTATTTTTCCATTGATCGCCGTTTTGATAATATTTTTATTTTTGTAATTGCTACATTTTAAATCGTTCCATTTTTTTACTTTTAGTAACACTATTGACAAAAATGGCTCTTTTCAAAGTCACCAAAACTTTTGAAAAGGTATTTAAAATCCTTGAAAGTATAAACAGTTCTACGATTTTTCCGTCATTGTCAATACAAATAACTAGAGCAAAAATTGCTACATAACTATAAAATTTCAGTGAATATCAGTTAACTCCAATGAATTTCAGACTTTAGCCTTTTGGTACTGCGGTATATTGAGTGGTGGGCCCGTACGTTGAACCCCCGAGCCCGCATTTTCTCTCTACGGCCCTGAGTGTAACTCATCATGGTTGTGAAATAAATGATCGGGAGTAAAAATCTCTTTCGAGTTCAATAAATCAAAAGCATGATAACCGTTATTTGCCAACCACGACCATCTTCAGCGGTACTTAGGATGGAATACCTACTTAAAGGAAGGTTACCGGCTCAGCAATGCTTCCATAAGTATCACAGAGTTGGATTAAAGGGCAGGTATTGGTCTAGGATTCGCCACAATCAGGCAGTACGACCACGAAATGAACATGTTTTTATGTGGATGGTTGGTTAGTATTCTTTTTAGTTAGCTTTTTAAAGTTACAATTTCTGTAAGGGTTCAATTTAAGTAACCTGTGTCCCACATAAAATTTCATCACCGAAAAAAACGCTGTAGAAAATAACCCATTGGGTATTTCATCATGAAAATTTGGGTAGAATTAGTTTTGAGTGTATTTGTATCACTGTCAGTTTTTTACAATTGGAAAAAATGGTGTCATCCGAAAGGCAACGCTGCGCATTGATTTTTCACAAGCACCTGGAAAATCCTTAACTCTCTCATAGGGACATCGGAAACCATCTTGCAATCGTGCAGTCAACAGTGAATCGAGTGATTAAACGTTACTACCAAGCTCTGAGCATCGAACGGAAGGAGAAATGCGGCCAGAATGAATGTTCTATTAGTGATCAGGATCACAAGTGTGTGGTGAAAGCATTTAAGCGGAATCCCAATGCTTCGGACGAGGGATGTGGCTAATAAGTTGAATCTATCCAACTCATTCGTTCAGAGACCCAAGGACTTGGAGGGACTGCATACGTATAGTGTGCAGAAGGTTCCAAATCCTGACGGATGGCAAAATACGGTGGGAAAGTCCTGGAAACTGTGCACCCCGATGCTGACGACGCTTCATTGTCATATAATGGATAATGAGACTTACGTCAAGGCGGACTTCCGGCAGCTTCCGGGGTTACTGATCCCCACAGACTAGCACAAGTTCTGCAGAAAGTAACGAAGCAGAAACTTTCTAAGTTCGCCAATAAATACATGATTCCGCAAGCGATCCGCTCATGTGGCCACTCCGTTCGGGATTACCGGGACTGCAAACGTGGAGATCTGCCGCAAGGAGTGTCAATAGAAATGTCTGCTTCCGGTTTTGTGTGTTTCCTACGATTTTCTGACTGGATTCAGTTTCGTGATTCAAATGTTGTCCTGGAGTGATACAAAGCCAACGGGGTCACTTACCTGTACCTACGGACATGGACCCCCATGGATGAGCTAAGGCTCATCGAAAAATATTGGGTAATTATGAAGCATACGCTACGGAAGCATTCCAAAGAGGTCAAACCTGAGGAAGACATGAAGAAAAAGTGAGTTTCCGTAGAGAAGAATCTGCAGTCAAATGTTGTGCTGAAGTGGAATTAACCTGCCGGCAGTTGCGCTAGTGCACTGAGTGCACGCTGCTCTGAAAATCTAGCGAAATCGTCCTAGGGCACCAGTGGCTGTTCGTTCAGTGAGCCATAAGCGCGACTTCCGGAGGGTGAAGCGTAAGATGCGACCAAGAGGACCTTAAATTAACCACTACCGTGCTCTAGTAGATCCACGCAAGATAAACTCGAATCGGTGACTACACCGTCGATCTTAACTTTGTGAGCGGGCATGTAAGCGCGGTGTTTCTTGCCGCCGGTAACGTAAGTTACTTGCTTTAAACAGAATATCACAATTCTGAGCTTATCTGGGTAAACTTACGAGGTATCTGTCTCCGCGGAATATTTCTGCGTCAGTTCTTTCGAAATCTTTAGAATACTTAGCGGATTCTCTTTGATATGGCCCGACCGAGTTCAATGTGTATGATTTGAATCAGAAAGTCAGTCTAAAAATTGAGTATTAAAATTAAAATTTGAAATATAAAGAAAAGGCAGGAAGGTATAAAAATTACGGGAGATATAATAAATTGTCAGATGATAGTAAAGCGAAAATGTGGTCAGTTACCTTCACATAATGTATGAGTAGATGCTACCGATTTTCTAAGAAGTATGTGTAAACATTTTTATCAGGAATAGATCATAAAGGCATCTTTGTTTTAACATGCATATGCAAATATATGGGTGGACATGTCTGGGACGTAACCGGAATGTCGTGATGGCACTTAGGACGGTCATTCAAATGTAATGATATCTACTAATGATATATAGATGCAGCATATTGTAAAACTTCCCTTTGCAAAATTTGAACTGCATGGAAGGTCGAGATCTGGTGCAATTCGATAATGTTTATTTTTTTTTTTTTTTTAAATCTCAGTTCAAAAATTAAAAGAGAGGCAACGTTTAAAAAAAATATCGAGCTAATGCAAGCATGCATTTTTAAGACAGTTTTTCATCAAAAAGAAATTAAAATCTGTCTTTCCGAGCTCAAGTCTCAACTCAAATTCAAAACTTTTCAAATCCCATAAAGGCTGCCTTAAATTTTTTTTGGGTGACACTGGATCTTAACGTTAGCTCTTAAGATGTTTCTTGCTATAAAATTAGCGTCAACTGATTTCATGAATATACAATACAGTTTAAGAGCTGCGACAGGAATTTACATAAAATTAGTGACAGTCAAACACAAACGAACTTCGGTCGAATCTTTCGTAAATAGGGTTTTTTTTGATATTCTTACAACTATTGAAAGTGCTTACGGTTGGCAAAGGAACAAATATTCAAATAAGTTCTTCGTATTGTTGTATGATAGAAAGCGGAGGCTGAATTCCCTAAAAAAATGCAAGTTCAGTACACCGACCTACACGTTCAGTGTCCGGAACAATCCACCGTCCGTCGCCTTCAAAAACTTAACGTCAACTCATTTCACAGAGACAAGAGAAAAAATGCTCCGTCCATTACCTTCAAAACATGGCTTCGAATCATGTTACAGACAAATCTGTAGCGAACTTATATGTAAAATTCACAAAACTATAATGTGCTGGTGGTGCTCAATATTGATAGCTTTGCCCGAATTAGGCTGGAAATTCTGTTTTATCCGTCGGTTTTGAAAGATTTGCCGAAAATTATTTTGCGCATTTTTTAATAAAAGTCATACTTAATTCGAAACTGAAAAAAACCAATGAACGTTTTCCGACTGTTTAACCCTTTCATGTCCAATTTTTTTCTAGTGCATGTAGGGTTTCAAAACTTTTTTTTCTTTGAAACGGTGGGGTCAAGAAACTCCAAAAACCATTTTTCATAAATGTAGGTGCTTTCCTTGCAGTGCTAGAAGCTGCTCAATTTTTACCTTCTAATGCTCACTGCGATTCTCCTAGAATATTTACAATAGTCCAATTGCGTGGAAAACGTAGCCAAAAATAGTCTAAATTGATAAGTTTTATCAGTTTTCACTAATATTGCAACATAAAGAAGTTATATGAAAAATTCATTTTCCGCCGTCAACGTAAACGGTCCCTGGCAGCACTGCTCCATCCGAGTTCAATCAGACTAATTGCAATAACTTCAGTTCTAGAGCTGTTCCTTGTAAGTGTTAATACTCAAATGAAAGCCAATAGTCACATTTATTAGCCTTACTTGTTTTTGTGAGTAAATCTTGCCTCAATCAAAAGTTATAGCTGTTTAAAAACGTTGTTGTCCACAAACAACATGGGCATGAATGGGTTAATTTTCCATCGACGTACTTCGCCCTCTGTACACATTATCCTAGGAAATATAATTGGCCTGGAGTTCTGCAAGGGACATCAATCCTATCAGGTTTTAACTGAAACTGCCTTGTCAACACACTACGGAAAAAATGAATCAGTGACATATTCTACAAATTTCGATATTTTCGCTAGTCTATGTGAAATTTATTCTTTAAACCAGATGCCTAATAGGTACATTGGACTATATAACACATTACATCAACTAGGAAAAAGTAAAAGGTCCTTGTTTGACATTAATGGGGTTCTTTGACAGTGAACATTTCTGTCGATTGAGCAAACTAATTGCTTGTTTAGTGTTATTTGACCAAGTAGGGAACTAATTGACAGGACATTAAATATGCGTGGGGAATACGCATGGTCATGTTTGAGTGGAAGGATGATTGTTGAATTATCTATGTTGGTTAGGGTTGAAAATTGACTATTCGCGAGAGGGATCGAAAACCAGAAACCGATTTCCGGCATCTAACATCATACCATGTTCACTGTAATAATTTTACTCGTTGTATTGAGTACTCAAAATTATTTTAGAATTATTTCATATTCTCGTCGCGAAAACAATCGATATATTTTTAGATGTAGCCCCAGTCTGTTTTCCGTTCTTAATCCTTTTTATGTTCGATTTTTTATGCTTTTCCATTTGCTAGTTTTTCTTCTGCAAAAATGGCACAACAGTGACGATGTGTTACACAAAAAATGGTGGGATCTAATTGAAATAAAACGTGCGATAATTACTCAGTCTGCATTCGATGGAAATCGATTAAGTTGGTATAATTCTGTTTGCTCCATTCCTGTGAATACTGCTTCACAGGATCGAAGCAAGCAGAGTTATACCAATTCAATCGATTTCCATCGAACACAAAGCGAGTAATAACCGCCCATTAACCAATATACCCAGAACATTATGAAATACTTGTGTTTGAGTCAGGCCCGTGCGCAAAGGCTCAGTCTTTTGGAGATTCAAACCTCTCTTATGATAGTTGAATTACTTTTGAAAATAACATAATTTCCTGATCAGGAAAAAAATATACTGCTTGACACATAAAATGTCATTTAATTCCGGTCCCTCTAGAAACAAGTCGTTGAAAAATACCCGGCGAGGGCGCTTTAAAGGAATGTAAATTAACTCTTAAACGCGCAAACCAATTTTTTTCAAATTTTCTGAAAATTGTCTCACAGCTTTCATACGTTACTATGATAATTTTGAGATGGTTTTCGTAATGTTGTTTTAAAACAACATTGCGCATTTAAGGGTTAAGTTGGTTGGCCTCTCTGGATCGTTGCACGTTTCGACAATTTTCGATACTGGCAACAGTTGTGAGTAAACCAGTTGCACAGCAAAGATCGCTCAGCGAGATAATAACAGCAGATAAGTCGGAGTCAATCGAATAACGTTGTTTAAAAAAATTTCACTGTCGGTTCTGATATCTCTTTCGGAGTGGCTGAGAGATAAATGGCTCACGAAAACGGACGTCGGTATCGGGAGAAATTCCGCCGCCTGGGAACTCTCAGCACCGGCTAGCAGATAAATGAGAACTAGTAGGGCCGAGAAGGAAGTAGTTGTGCAGAGATGTAAGCCATTATGGTTAGCACCTCTGGATCGACCAGACCTGAGCAAGTCAATCTAACCACGAAGGTTGGTCAGCAAGCGGGAAACAGCAGTAATGTAAAAAAACACGAACGATTCACACAATATAAAAATAGCACCGTCTACCGATAGTCGCTAGACTTGATACAAACCACTACAGCAAGGATCTGACACTACCAAGAGTCAACAAGTAGTGGTGTCTGATAAAGATTTCTTTTCGATAACAAGCGTAGACCTAGTTTATTGAGCTGAGTCGATCGATACACAAAACTCGGCCATTCAGGCCTCGAAAAAAAATCTTCAAAGGATGAGGGTTTGTATATCTTTCTTTTTAAGAAATGGAAAAAACTAACCCCCCCTCCCCTTCAGAATTTTCTGAGAACGGGCTTGGTTTGAGCCGAAGGAATACTCGAATCGAGTGAATTAATTTACAATGACCAAATTCGTTGAACAATGATGGCTTAAATTTAAATATCAAATTCAAAATTTCGTATTTTATTTTCTCCAGCGATTTTCTATACATAAGGTGACAACATGAATAAAGTGAAAATAGCTTCGTTGCCCATAAAATGCATACTAACAAATTATCAGTGAAATGTTTGCTGCTTTATTCTTTCTTGAAAATACATAATACGAACAGTCGTGTGTTAAATTGATACCGAATGGACATTTATTAATATAATAATTACGAATAATAATTAATGATTTCATTTTTATATTTTCCTATCTCTTCGGAAAATTTTATTCAAATTTGCCCACTTAAAAAATGCAATAACTGGGAACAAAGAAAGAGAAATAGCAGCACGTTCCGAACAAAAAAAATAAGAAATCGATTTCAATGCCCGAAGCTAGCAGCTATTAATAATCCATATCGCGATAATTGGCTTTCAGATTCAATCCAGAATTGACATCATTTTCATATCGATGCGTTTCCGAAGGAAGCTGAGTGCTGGATAAAACACGAACGCAACGTTCACATTGTATTCCTCATTGGGTTCTCCATTTCTTTTTCGACAGAAATTTGATATGTTTTCTATGCTGATTCGATTATTTCCTTACCATCGACATGAATCCTGCTGCTTAGATCAACATGTCACCGACTATTCTGTATTTTTCGTCTTTTAAAAATATTAATTTTTTAAAAAAAAATGACATTACTTCCAGCAGCCCTATGCAACCCAATTCCCTAGCGGAACAACGGGGATCGATGCTACACTTAAGCAAACATTGTGACATCATTTTTTCGCCATTGTTGTGTCGTGAGATGTCGAACGTCAACATCGAGTGAACGGCCGGCGTGTACTCGAGGGGGTGACACCACACCATAGCAGAGCGATAGAGAGCCAGCATAGTGTCACGACAGAAATATGAAAAATGTTCGCGGCATCGTTATTACAGACAGGAGTCTGGCAGGTTCAAAGGCATGGTGAAAATATGCTTTGATGAGTTATTGGCGCTGCTGTTCGGTGTGGAAAGTTGTACGAAGGGAAGCTGCCTCGTGGTACCGGAGGCACCGAGGTGGGTACCGGAGAGTCGGGGTTGTCGGCTCGAGAGAGTTCCCCGGAGCAAAATGGATCGTATTTGAATACGGTCGGAACTCCCTCGAGGTGTAATGAATCGTGACGGACTGCCATTGTTGCTTCCTCTTCCAGAGATAGGCGAGGAGGAGGAGGAAAAATATTGCAAATTTATTGGCCATCAATAACAAAGGAATCGTAAGCTAGAAACAATGTTGCTACATTAGCATCTGTTTGCAAGTTATTCGTTTCTGGCTGTGAAATATTGATTATGATTGCTGTCATTAATCAATGATCGGGATTAGTCTTTATCTCAGAGATGTCGATTATTACCGGCCAAACCAACATATGGGAGGATTGAGCCGTAGGAAACATTTTGTCAATGAAGAGTAGTTTTTTAACCTCTGTTTTCTTTAAGCCTAATAGAAATTGGTTGGGAATCAATCCGGAGTCTCTTATACATCTAAAAGACAAAAATTGATAATTAGGAAAATGAAAATTATGGCTTATTCGTTTTTTGAATCAGCTGAATTTGTCAATATCATTGGCAGGTTAAAGAGGAAATCTCAATGGAACAACCATTACTGACAGTAAAGAAAAGTTTTCAAACATATTTCGGTTGGCATAATTCGAAAACCTGCACAAATCGAAGTTGCAGTAAAACATCATGCAAATATTCACTGACGGCTCCAGGGAAGGGCTTGAAATGGGAGAGAGTATCAAATACCCGGGGAACAGTGGCGACGTTAAGGGGGAGCGAAGGAAGCAACCGCCCCGAGCGGCAAAATCAGGGGGCGGCATTTCCTACTCAACAAATTTCTATTTCATTTTTTAGTAATTGTTCAATTTTCATTGATCACGATTAAAATCAAGTGCGGGTGAAAAGCTTGAATTTATATTATTTTCGCATCTGTTGACAATTAAAAAGGTAGGGGATCGGGACGACGGACGCGATCGAACAAAACTATATACATATTGATCAGTCTCGAAAGATTCAACAGAGATGAGTTTCCGAATGTCCTTGTAGTAGTGTGAGTATTAGACCCGAAACAATTTTGACTTTTTTCGAAACACTGTTAAATCAAACGGTATTTGGCTTTACATACAATTTGTCAAATATGAGCTTTTTTCGAAAACTCTAGTTCACTCACAAGAATTTTCAAGTTTGTATGAGAAAATAAATGAAAAATGGGCAATCGAAACAATAAGTTATTAGTACTTACAAATTGTTTCTAAGTATTGGAATATCTTTCCAGAAATCTGAATTAGCGGGAACCAGATATATTCGTCGGGTTTAATTTCACGGATTCTAAAAGTGGATGATTTCTTGAATTCAAACCATCCAAAAGTGTTTTAAATAGATTAAAAATTGACAAAGCTCCAAACTTTTGAATTTGCGTGTACCCTGTCGGCCTGTTTTGTTTTTGTTGGATAGTCTGTGGGCTATCGTCACTTTTTCTAGCGAAATGAGAAGCCTCCGACCACATGGGAGGTTTGTGCAGGTGTAACAAGCCGTCCGGAAATACAGCCTTGCGTACGGATCGTATCAATTAGGTCATGCTACGAAAAAAAGAGTGCTATTGGAAAGTTGGAAGTGTAAGTCGCTTGGCTTCCAAGGGATCGACCGAATTTTTCACGACGAGCTGCAAACTCGTAACTTCGGGGTCGTAGCATTTCAGATACTTTACTCAGCAGAACAAAAGACGTGAAAAGAGGGCATCCAGAAGCCGCACACGGCGGCACAACTAACGAATTGGGTTTTATAGTGCTGGACAAGATTCTCCCACGCTTGATCAAGTAACAGTGAGAGAGTGTATAGTGAGAAGCAAAAGCCCGTTTCTTCAACTACCGTATCATCAACGTTCACTGCCCACACAAAGCGAGACCAGCGAAAGACAAAGATGCATTTTAGGAGGAGCTGGAGCGTTTCTATGACAGCTGCTGTTAAACTGATTTACGAATGAAAAATGAAATCCAGTACAAAATGTCAGTATCATCTTGTGCATCCTAAAATCTGCAGATACATAACTTAATGTGTTAGGATCAACATTACCGAAGACTGCAAATTGATACAATTTTGCAGTAAAAATATATTCTCATATAAAGTTATGTGTTGCCTTTCTTTCTCGCTTAGAATAGTAAATTACGAAAAAAAATTGGTTGGTCTTCAAAGTTAAAAAAAAGTTTAGGTGAACCTCCAATCAATATGCGATCTTTACCAAAACTGTTCGTTATATGATAAGCTACGCGACCGTAAGTTTTGAGGTATGCAGACTTACTGTGAATTTTTATATTGGAATTTAAGTTATTTCAGAATTTCCATATATATTACTATAGAAACTTGAAACCTCTTGTGGGTGAACTAGAGCTATCATGAAAAGCTTATATTTTGCATATGATTACCATTATCAATTGCCGTTCGAATCAGCAGTGTTCCGAAAAAAATCAAAATGGTTGCCTGTCTAGTGAGTATGCAGACTAATTTACTGGAATTAAACCAAACAGGGTGTTTGGTTCATTGTCAAGAATCTTTCGAGGGGTGATAGAGATATTTAGCGAACAAAACGTTCTACACAAACTATCAAATCTCAACTGTTACAAAAAAGTTATTGAACTTTTTCTGTAAACAACTTGTTTGTCTTTAAATGTCTCTACCTAAATAGTATATAGGTAGTGTGTTTTCAATCATTTAATTCCATTGGAAAGGTGCTTCTTTTCCTGTTGCGTGTAACGGCTGCGTTGGACCAGCATAGTCGATAAGACAACCGGTCCAAGTGTTCTATCGAAGGTTAGTTTCGTGCGCTAGCGTGCGTTATTTGACCGAATGTTTTTTAGGAGTGAGTTGGATCCGAGAGTTTAAAAACGATAAGGCCGTTGAGAAGGGTGAAATCCCCGGTGAACTTCTAAAAAGTGACCGGCTGTGAGAAGCAATTCTGATCTGCGTGGTAGAAAGAATGCCTTCGGATTGGTTGAATGGCCTCATATGTCCTATCTTCAAGAAGGACTACAAACGCAAACATAATGTCTTCCGAGACATAACGATCTTCAATGCCGCCTACAAGGTAGTCTCTCGTGTTCTTTTGAGGAGACTGCGTCTGTTGTCTGAATCCTTTGTCGATGAATATCAAAGCGAGTTTCGAGAAGCACGATCGACGACGGACCAAATGCGACAAATTCTGGATATATTCCGGGATTACAACTTGCGGACTCACCATCTGTTTGTGGATTTTAAGGTGGCACACGATTCATCAAAACGAAATGAACTATTGCAGAAAATCGCTGAGCATTGTTTCGCGACAAAACTGATTAAGCTGCTTCGGATGATGCTGGATGGGATAAAATCAAGCGATACGAAGATCTGATGTGCAAAGGAACGGAACCATCATCACGAGATCTCACATGCTTCTTACTTTTCGATCAACATCGACATCATTGGCGTTGATCGCAGAGCAGTGGAAGAGGCATTGTTGGGAAGCTGCAAGAATCGAGCTGACTATAAACTCTAACAAGACTAAGCACATGGTGGCTGACAGAGAACGTAGCAGTCGTGTTGGGTTTGAGGTGGAACACGATGGGGTACGGTAAACCAATTTATATATCTTAGAACACTAGTGTCATATGATAACGATGTTAGCCGCGAAGGAAAAATGCATGTTGCTGCTGCGAATATGGTTTACGTAGTCAGCTAGAGTCCCACAGCCTGAGGATGGGCGCAAAACTTGCTCTATTCAAATTGCTGGTACTCCTTGTTGTTCTGTACGGCCATGGATGTTGAAGGAAGCAGGGTATCGGATGCTCGGCTTGTTTGGGGGAGAATTTTGTACACTAAAGAGCGAGAGACTGACCGTCCCATAGCGGGAACATCTTCTAATGTACCTATAAATTTCCGAAAGAGGATTCTATTCTAAGCTTCCTCGTAAAGGCTTGAGAGTATCCCTTGAAGGGTGCTGTTACAAAACCAAAGTAAGTGGTTCCTGGTATCGGTAATCTTAGAAACTAGCAGGAATTTCCACATGGGACATCAAAAACCTCAAATGTCCCTATATTTCTGTCCGTACATTTTCCCCCAAGTTTTACACTATGCATTTGCACTACGATTAAAGGTCAGACGAAACGAGTACCCGACGCGAACAACCATGAACAGTCTCCTACTTCGAGGTGGGCAGAGACTGCTTAAAATTGTACACGAAAGGGACTTTTGACCGTCGGATCGCCTGAACGCGATTATTGGCACCGGTCCGTCGACGGATTGACTGACGGGTCTTCAGAGAAACAATGTTTCGTCTGGTGGCTAGGGCCTACGTTGTGTATTCGATTCATCCTGAGGTTGGAATACACGGAACGTTCGTCACATGATGACAGCTATTATGGCAGTAGTGGTGAGTGCAATCATAAAAGAGGCTGCGCTGCCAACATTCTCCCCACAGAACTTATGGTTTTATATTTACCTATCAACGACCATGCCTACATCGTTAGAGTTACAGGAGGCACTCCGTTTGATGGAGCATGGAAAGCACTCTTTGTATTTCCTGGAGAAAACATGGGAGTTTTTGAGCACTTTATCTGAAAAATCATTGAAGATTACCTTAGTTTGAGTTCTTTCGCAGTGCTCCGTTCCGGGTAATGAGAAGTCGGACACTTGGATTAGAATGACAATGAGAAGGTGGACATTTAAGCAATAGAAGGTGATATTTATGAAAGATCGCGTAGCTCAAACGAGTTTTTAAATATTTCTTCTCAGAGGACGCTCGAAAATTGGCAAATTTCAACAAAGCATTGTCCAAGAGAATGGATGAAAGTCATGACTTCCTTCGGGTGATATCTCGGGTCATGTACAATCATTATACGTAGAATGCCCATCTCCGGCGTATTGAGGTCGTGAAGAGCGGTCTCGGCGCTTGTGGTGGCGGTTATCGCCATATTAAACATGTTGTCTGGTCGTGCGCTAAGTGTTCTAGTACCAGATCTCCGTTAAACGAATCTCTTCGGCCTCGGGTTCCAGTCCAGTCCGAGATGCTATACCTAATTCGTTACTGATACTTTTTGCATGTATCAGGCAACTAGCAGTTAGGAAATTGGATTCTGAGATGATTATTACTTTCATTGGTTTAGTTTTCGATAAAAATACACCGCAAAAAAAATCAGTTTGGACAAGGAAATTTTTTTTTCTGATAACTTTTTTTCCTTGGAGGTGCCCAACTTAAATTATTGACAGTAGGTAGGAACACATTTACCTATCTTGGAACAAAGTTTCATCCAAATCAAAGATGGGATTTTCTATATCGAGTTTAAACTTTTAAAATTGTTTTTTTAGTGTAGAAGTCGATGAAGAATTTTTAAATATTTTTATTCAACTAATTTTGTGAAAATCACTCCTACTACATTTGAAAAAAGTTGGTAAAAAAGTTTGACCCTTTTCAAAAAAAAAGTCTAGATAATTGGAATTGGAAAAACAAAGTATGCAAATTGGCTTTTTGTGACAAAGTTCTCATGTACAGCAAGTTTCATTAAAATCTGAGAGGATGCTGCCAACTTCTGTTCGAGTTGGCGCGAAATTCGTCTGTTGTCTTCATTTAGTCCATTTTCTTTGTTTCTCCGCATTGGATTGTCTTCTATTTTGGATATTGGTAGGTTTTGGTTTCTTTTCCATTATTTTGAACGTCATTTTCAGCTTTCTCGTTTTGTTCCATTTTATCTATTTATTATTTATTTATTGTTTGTTCCATTTTTCTCTCTTTAAATTCTACCTCCATTGAATTTTTTTTTCTTTACTGAATTGTAAGTAAACCAGACACAGATCCGAACGAATCCATGCAATACCGACACCTGAATAAATATGAAACATTGATAAATCGGCTCCTTTCAAAACTACTAAAATAATTACTAGAGATTTTAAAAAGTTTACAACCAAATTTTGATCGACTGACGCATTGCGCGAGAATTGTTTTTCAATTATCTGCCTTCGCACATATTGGCGTATCGAAAAGATTGTTCGGGTTAGAATATTTCCTGGAATGCTCTTTTGCATTATTTTTAAATTAAATATTCAAAGCCTTCAAACGATCCCATTGGTGATACAATCCCTCATACCAATAGAGCAATTGTTAACGACGCCTATCACCAATAAACAGATGGGAATTTGATGCAGTGACGTTGCCATTTTTCATTTTCACTGGCTTCACTATAACCGGGTGGCGTACATACCGGCGGTAAAAAATATTGTGAAATTTCTATACAATTAAATTCTACAATATTACAAATGAATTTATAACATTTCAATTTTGGTATTTCGTATTATTTTGTAGCTTTTTTGTTTACTTTTATCAGAATTTTTAGAGTTACTAAAACCTATTCAAACCAACTATTGAAAAGTGCATAAATATAGGACGAGACTTTTTTCTTGATGTTCAAAAAAAATCAACTCACTTTGGAATGAAAGAAATAGTATTATCAGCAAATGTCTTCGGGAATTGTTAAAATACATACACCTGAAGCTTTGTTTCGAAATTGATTTCAGCCTGGGATCAGGCCCGTAGCCAGGATTTTGTTTCGGAGGGGCTTAAAAATTATTGCTTAAATGTATTAATTCTGATGACTGTCACTCGAAACTGAACGTAATTATGAAAAGTTCTTAGTGAAAACAATTTCAAAACTAAGACAATAGACACTAAAAACCCTAAGAATATGTTGTCTGTTACAAGAAAGGCTATAGTGCATCGGCGAATTAAATTTGATTATTATTAATTTACAAGTTAGAAATTTCTCTAGTTACAAAAATGAATATTCAAGAGTTCAAAGTATTTAGGGCTGCTGGAAAATGCTAGCATTCTAGACTACATGTTTACAAGGTGTAGAAGGCGCGAAATTAGAATGAGTAAAAAAATATCCAAAAACCCGTCTCACGAAAATTTACACGCTTTTGCTAATCAGGAGAACGAAACCAACGTCAAGGTTGTCTCCATGGATAGGAATATATCAGTGTGAAAGTGAATGTCGAAATTTGCTTCAAATCTTCTGATAAGGAAGGCGATTTGTAGATGCGGAAAATAAGTTCAACTCCAATTTTCATGATCAGGCGTCTTGCTACTATTACTGGTTCTTCATCCGAAGTTTGCGTTAACTCAACATTATGAAATTTTCAATTTAAATGATACTGATCATGTCGTAATCATAACAACCCTGTGAAATCGCATGTTTTTTCATTTGACTATCGTTGGGAATGGATTAAAGATTATCTTCGACAATATTATCAGGCAACTGAGAATAACTATCTATTTATCTATTTAAGTAGATTCTTTTTAGATACTTTTTATATCATTGGACTTACGATTTAAAAATATCGTAGACTGATTTTCCTAGATCCCTGAAAATATAGTAAAAGTCAAAATGTAAAGTGAGTCCAAAAACTACTGATTTCACTACAAAGCAAGAATAAAAACCTTAGCTCTATTGACTTTCAGCAATCTTGCAAAACCGTTTGAACTTGAGAAGATTAAATAGATGAACCCTTTTATGCCCAATTTTTTCTCGTGCATGTAGAGTTTCAAAAATATTTTTCGTTGAAAACGGTGGGGTCAAGAAACACGAAAAGCCTTGTTTCATAAAGATAGGTGCTTCTCTCGCAGTGCTAGAAGCTGCTCAATTTTTACCTTGCAATGCTCAATACAATTCTCCTAGAATATTTACAATAGTCCAATTGCGTGGAAAATGTAGCCAAAGACAATCTAAATTGATAAGTTTTATCAATTTTCAATAATATTGCAACCTATCGAAGATATATGAAAAATTCATTTTCCGTAGTCAACGTAAACTGTTTCTGGCAGTACTGCTCCATCGAAATCCAATCAGACTAATTGCAATAACTTGAGTTCTAGAGCTGGTCCTTGAAACTATTAATACTCAAATAGAAGGCAACAGTCACATTTATTAGTGTTACTTGTTTTTGTTAGCAAATTTGGGCTTAATCAAAAGTTATAGCTGTTTAAAAACGTTGTTGTCCACAAACAACATGGGCATGAATGGGTTAAGTAAATATTATATTTGAACAGTTGATGGTTTTATTTCGGGATTTATGGGTTTCTGGACAATGTAAAAAATATATATTTCAATGATTTAATCTACTAATGGAAACTACCCAGAATTTAATCTACTGAGCGAAACTTCTCAGAACTTATTCACTAATCGAATGAAAATTTCTTAGCACCGATTAGTGAATGTTTCTTATTTACGTAAAATTTGGTAAATATAACATTGATGACACCATCACAATAACTAGAAACTATAAACATTGATGAGCTTAATAACTTGCTTCCGACACATGGAAGAGAACACATCGCACTTACATCTAATTTGCCGAAGAGGCTTTTTTTAGAGTTGTCTGTTTTTAAATTACAGTAAATTATCAGTTTCCTGTGAAACTTTTGCAAAACTTTTTGTCAATTCGTTAAACGGATATGTGGACACTAATCTGCTCAGTAATTGGTTTGTTTTTGAATAAAAATAATTTGAATAAATAATAATTTTTCAATTAAAATTGTTGCACTTAACGCATAAAAGTTATACGGATAACGAAGACGAAACGAGAAGATCAGAGCGCAATTCCGAAAGCACACGTGTTGAGTGTATAGAAAAGATAGAAGAGGTGATCTTGAGTCGATTTCGATTGGTTGATTTTTCTCCTCTCTTTTCGCCCTTATTTAAGATAATCTCTCTCATTTTATTTCATAACGAGCAGAAACCGAACGAAAGATTGTCACATACTGAAGACATGAAAAGGAAACACTTATCCCAACTTATTGGCTTATAGATTCAATTAGTCCCAACATTTTAGTCGCTCTTCGTGATTACCTATTGTTTTACCACTTTTTGACCCGTCCACTTTTAAAAGAACTTTCTTTTACACATTTGTTGCAGATATCACGGATTGAAATGAAGCGTCAATAAAAATGGTATTGCGTTAAAATTACGCGAAACAACTACTGTCTTCTCGGTTGAATCATTTTCAGACGAATTGAAATACTTTTTATGTAGCACAGTACAGAGTACAGAGTGCACAGCATGCAGTGACCTAATACAGAAATTTAAAATTGTGTCCAATTAAAAAACTTATCATTTAAAAATAACAAACGGGGTCGTGGGTTTCCTTACGCAAACAATAAAAATAATATAATGATTTTAAATGGTTGTCCGGCAGATCTCGCGCGAGCGCTTAGCCATTGCACGTGGAAACCTCTTTACGAGGTGAGGAATTAGTTTTTTCCTAGGGGGGTGGGGGGGTAAGTTGTTCATTTCTCTCTCGCTGTTGTTCATTTCCGCGTCATCGTCGAATGCTCGGTCCTATGCGAATCATCAATAATTTTATAATCACCGTATTAGGCTGGAGCATCACTTCTTGCTTCTGCCACTCACTCTTAGATTCCAATGAAACTTTACACGTTACACCGTCATGCAAGACTAAATATTTTCCACAGGTAATAAGATTATTTTGACTCAAGAGCAACTTTTCAAAAGGGCGTAAACGTTTCTACGTGTATGAATTTCAATTTCTTTTGTTCGATTACTGTATTTTATACAGCAAAACTATCTGAGAACGAGTTACAGGGAATGAATACTTCTGTCTGAAAAAAATATGCACTGAAAAAAATGGGTCATTTTTCAAAAAAACAAAAATTTATGATAAAAATTTAAATTGCGAAAAAACCCATTATTTTTTAGACAAGGCACATAATACAAAAGTTAATATTTTTGTCGTTCGCTTCGCACTGGCTCGAGCAAAAGCATAAAGCACACTAAATTTCGTGACTATTGCCTTTGGTAGTTAGAAATAGCCTTCTTCAACTTTTTCTCAAAAATTTGTTGAAACCAGATGAGCAACACATTTTGTTAAAAGTCGCCGGTTTATTAAATTTATTTTTGAAAAAATTCGGGAGGGACTTTAGCCCCCTAGCCCCCTCTCTGGCTACGTGTCTGCCTGGGATAAGTTGGGACACACAAGTTGCCAATGTGTGTGATGCAAATTTTTAAAAAAATTTAATTTTGCGGTGCACTCTACATCTTTTTAATTTTAAATAACGAATTTCTCGTTCATTTTTTTTAAGAATTTTTATGCGTGAGCATTCAAATGATACATAAGAATATAACTACAGTTCATACAACAATGATGACGTACTTTTTAATGTCAATAACTACAATAAGTACTCTGATATTCTAGCGAAATGCTAACAGAAACCGAAATCAGAGGAAATCGCTTTTTCCTTCCTATTTTTGGCCACCTGATGTGCCACAGTTCAGTTGTCAAATTCCAGTGAAATCTGAACTACCGCCCGGACCGATCTGGTTGAAGATTTGTTGGCTGCTAAGCCATCTTCCTTCTTGGTAGCACAAAGAGAGGTGAGCTCGTTTCATCTGTTCTGGGACAAGATAAATATTTAAATTATAAACGCCGACACTGGAAAAACACGCTCATATCGTCATGACAAAAAAATGAAGGGGGAAACCGTGAAAAGAAACACGTTGGAAAAGTAGATTGATTTTTTTTTCTTGTTCACCTCCAATAGGATATGGTATGCATTTAGTAAGAGCACCGCGGTTCTGCTCAATGTAGATTTTTGTCTTTCGAAGAATTAAAAAGTGCGCGGGAAGCGGAGGGCTGCCGAGTGAAAAATGTGTTTCATGATAATTTCGTTCTAAAAGGGTAGCCTCACCGCGACATCGAGGTTTGTCATTTTCATCTGTTTACTTTTAACGATATAGTAAGCTACGATATAAAAAACTGCTTTTCAATGCGTTTCTTAGTGTACGCTTATAAAAAAGAAAAAGCTAAAAATAAAACATTTGCGACACAAACGTTGAAATTATTAGTTTTACCCTTTTTTGCGTAGTAAGCCTTCTGATAATGCATTAGAAGACGAAGTATAAATTAGTGATAGCCACAATATGTACCTAAATTCCAACTCTATCGGGCATTTCCTAAGAGTACGAAGACCCCAGCTCATCGCATGAGAATCTTCTCCAAGAACCCATCTATCACTAGGTACCATTTCATTCAACTCTCCACTCGGTAACCCTCAAATGAGCCAAGTTATTAATTATGGTCCCCAATTTGGGGAACAGGGTTCACTTCTGTAATTTAGCAACTGCAGGACCGAAGATGATGCTACATGTGCGGTTCGGAAAAGTTTTGACAGATGGAGACTTTTCACCACCACAACACACACACATACACAGACCTCTAAACAGTTCCGAACATGTTAAGTAATTAATTGTCTAGTGGGGCCAACGAGTCGTGGGTGTCAACGGAAGGGGGTGGAGAAAGCATTGCTGCATGACTTTACCACAGTCGTCCGGTCGGCCGGATGATGCGACGAGAAGATTGATCGGTGACATTAGATGGGGTCAAGCTTGGTTGCGGTTGCCTACGATTAAGATGGAATGCTTCTGTGGGTGAATTTAAATGATGGAGCAATTAGAGATTGTGTTGGGTTCAACCGGGTGAGAAAATTAATACGGCTTGGGAGGCATGTTTTCGGCAACCTTTTTGCATGGATGGAACATACTTGTGGTTGATGGTTCAACTTTGGTACTCTGCCATCAGGAAAATATTTGATTAAGATGGAAAAACCAGTAAAAATGTAAACATTTCAGCGTACATGTTTCATATTATCATGATCAGTTTTATGCAAGAACTATAATCCAGCAAGCAGAATGCAGGTAATCTGTGGACCAGTCGACTTACGGGCTTCATCAACTTCATCAATCACTACACCTACCCCCACTGCCTCACTCCCCGCCGGGGATATTATCATATTCAAACGAATGCGCCCGATACCGTCCCGGGCTGGCTGTGCCAGGAAATTAAATGGAAGTTTGGCCTGATTCACATCAAAAGCCTTCAATAGTGTTGTTTTCCCGACATTGAGCGTGATGTTGGCAGAGCAAAAAAGAAGCAATATGCACCAGGGAAGCTAACAATGTGCAGCGCCGTCCTTTGATAAGGCTCAACGTCGAACACGATGTTCCGGGCAGCGGATAGCGAGACAGCGGAGACAGCACATTGCACTCTCGATGCGAAGCGAACCGCCAGAACGGAGGATGGATGGCGAAAGGCGAAATGGCTTCCACTATTGCTGGAACAAATTTGATACTCCGTGTCTGTCTGGAAGGAAAACACGGGCGCTCGACCAGAGCTGGATGGTATGGGATGGTACGTCTATCGATTTTTCTCCGATAATGTTTATTTCAAACAACAGTTTACTTACACTCCAGCTTGGCCAACATTTGGTTGTCAAGGACGGATGGGATAACGAGAACGGTACTGTAGGACATCGCGTTCAATTTATTCCGATTCACTTTCGTAATGTGTTGAAATAATATAGTATATATAACTTTTAAGTATATCTTAAATCTGGGAAGCTAACAGGCCAGTCTTTGGAACTGTAATGCCACTAAATTTGACCCTCAAATCCATTCAATAATCTTTAAACCAGGTCTGGCCTACATTCACTTTGTAGTATAGCGTACCATATTAGTGCAACATCTTCTTTATAGGAGTAAACAAATTAGGGAAGCTATTTGCTCCAAAACGTCAGTTTCGTTACAAATAGTTTTAATTATAACCCCTCTATCGATAAACACCACGAGCTTAACTCGTGCGAATTGGACCACAACCAACGTTTAAATTACACACTGATATCGAGATACAGATTTAGTGGCTCAGGAATGCTTTCTCTAGTTGTCACCCACACTCGACAATTCTGCTCCAGGACGAACAATTTCTCTTTAGATTTCGAGGTCAGCGTGCTACGTTAGTATGATTTTGGCTATATTGCTGTTATAGGTCCTAAATAAATTTTTAGTCCACTAAAAAAATACGTTTTGCTTTCCCATAGAGAAAGGTTATGTAATCGCTCTATACTTTCAACTTTTAACCTAGGCCAAGATGGCCGAGTCTCATATATCATTTGACCCAATTTGACGAGATAAGAAAATGTCTGTGTGTATGTGGAAAATTATGTCACCTCTGCTTCTTAGAGATGGGTGAACCGGTTTGCACAAATTTAGTCTCAAATGAAAGGTACAACCTTTCCATCGACTGCTATTGCTTTTTTTATTGTTTGGATTTCCGGCACGGGAGTTACGGGTTTAAGAGTGCGGTCATACAGAACATTTCTTTATAAACTGGTATCACCATGATGGCCAAATGATGCTATACATATTAAAGTGTATGCAAAATTACTGTCATTTGCGAGTCTAGATCAACAATAACCATTCCAAACAGCTTTGACACATTGGCTACCTATTCTTGATGCCCCCGAGAAACTTACCAAACTCCTAAGTTAATGTCCCATCTATTTCTCAGCGAATTTTTGGTCGTCAAACGGTGGGATAACAAAATTCTCACAAGTTTCCTATCTCATGCCTCCACGCGAGTCTAAGTCTATTGATGACATTTGGTCATTACACCGGCGACGACTGGGTGCTATCAGCCTTCTGCCGATAGTAGCAGAATGAGAGGGTGCGAACAGATCTAGTCGAGAAAATATTGCCGTAAAAATGCATAGTTGATCGGAAATTATCCGAATAAATAATACGAATACGAATAATTTGACTAGTATCTATGATCACGGGTCAATAGGTATTGAAAATTCGCCGCATCTGTTTTTATGAATCTAATTTCAAGCTCCGTTATTGCTAACAAGCCCATGCATCAGGTTAACAATCCTTTATATTTCCCTTCAGTGTTCGTTATTATCGCTCGTATACTTGTATTCCACAAACAATCTTATATGGAAAATAAGAAATACTTTCCTTGATTTATAACATCTCGCGCCTATTTTGCCTATATAAAGTATTATCACTCGGTAGTTTTCAAGCCAATAAATATATCGTAGAGAAGAAGTAGCGAATTCTGTCCAAATACTGTTGCAATAAATAGTGATCCGGCCATTACGCAGATAAGATTAGCTTTTCTAGGCAATACTCCCACGGTCGGCCGTGTGGAGTTCAAATTGCTTTTGTTTAGGAAACATAGTATACTCTCGGTAGCCGGCTGCCCAGAGTTTAAAAAGAACCAAAAACTAAACAAGATCTCTTTTTCGAGTGATTTTGCACTCGAAGACTAACTAAACAACTACCTAATAAAATATGCTTTACAGGTCGCATCGCTTGCTTGGAGCGAATCCTAGACCTGATACCCTTCCAAACTACCAACTCCGCGACACCTATGGAAGAGCCTGATGAGTCGTCTACCTTCCGTTAAGTAGGTGGAGCATCAACACTTTCCGTCTACCTTATCCTTTATCTTTACCCGTGAACGATGGAGATGGGGGCGGCCGGCAATGATGGCTATCATGCTGTTGAGGTTTTAATATGGGTCGGATTGGTATGAATTCCTACTTACCATTTCCTAAGCAACTCTTATCAGATAATAAGCAGTCAAACATGATGAAGTCAGTGTGCAATCCGCCAAAATCATCGTCACAACGCAACGCAACGCAACGCAACGCATCTATTTCTCAGTGATTTTTTGACGGATTTTTACAACCTTGATTTCAAATGAAAGATTTCACACTTGCTATTGAATTTTATTCAGATTAGACTTGTGGTTCCGGAGTTATAGGTTCGTTAGTACGATCACACAGGAATTTCCCATAAAATTACATCGTTTCGCAGATCTAGATCACGGATTGCCAATTAAAGTTATTGTCCACTGTCGACAATTCCGGATGTTCCGGGTCTCGGGCATATTACAGAATTAAAGTCACATTGGTTATTCGGTGTTCATCGAACCGGTTTTTACAAACCGAGTATCAAACGAAAGGCGACTGTTTGCACCCCTCATAAAAACTTCCGTTTCCCTTTCCGTTCCGAAGTCTCATTGGTCACATTGACGACTCAAGATACTGCGCACCTTAAATTAGTACCACAATTGCAGCTTGCCGATGGGCGCAATCAGCTAGAATCCATCACCGACGCCCATCTGCTTGCCACGAAACTTAGCAGCGACCCTTCCCGGTCAGATCTTACCAACGGACGTGATCAGCTAAACTCCGTCACGGAAAGTGAATGCGATGGTAGTGATCTTCTCCGGTGTGGTTAAAATAAGGAGGGTATATGTCCTCCCGAAGCTACTATAGACTCTGCGCATCGTGAATCCGATCCCCAATTGCAGTTTACCACCGTTTACAATCAGTTTGATTCTATCATCGACGCCTGTATGTTGACAACGAAATCTGAAAGCAGAGACTACGATCTGCTCCGGTCAGATAACAGCAGTCTAAAACAATTGGAAGTTCCTGCTTTTGTTTACACTGGTAAATGCAATGAATGTATATGTTCTTCCAAAGTAGGACGTAAAGATGCTGCTCCCGCTGAAAATCCACCCCTATTACAGCCGGACGCCTCCACCATCGCCGCTCATCTTTCTACCGCTCAACCATCAGGACACTATCTGGAGGAACATCTTAGTATCTACTACCAGAACGTGAGAGGACTACGCACAAAAATTGACGAGCTGTTCGTCGCTGTTTCAGAGGCCGAATATGATGTTATTGTTCTAACCGAAATGTGGCTGAATGATCAAGTCCATTCGATCCAGTTATTTGGCCCAAGGTACACGGTTTACCGTAAAGATCGCCATCCAGACAGTACAGGGAAAAACGTGGTGGTGGTGTGCTTATTGCAGTGTCCAACCGGCTCTCGTCCAAACATAAAACTGATAGTAACGATCTCGAACAACTATGGGTAGATATTTGCGGGCGCGATACTAATATTTGTGTAGGCGTAGTATACATTCCCCCCGATTCCGCAAGTGATATAGATATTATTCAGAAGCACTTAGACTCAGCACTTGACATCGCAACTTCCATTCAACCGAACACGGCTCATCTACTGTTTGGTGACTATAATCAGCCAAGACTTCTTTGGAAGAGTACACCCTCCGGTTATGCCTTTCAAGATCCTTCCGAATCTATCTTTTCGAGAGCGAGTATTGCCTTGTTGGACGGAAAGTCTATATTGAACATGTTGCAAATGTGTACCGTAAATAACAGACGAAATCGAACCCTGGATCTCCTGTTCGTAAATGAAGAAACTTCTATTAACTGCGCCGTTTCAGAAGCCCTTGAGTCATTACTTGCCTGTGACGCATATCATATCTCCTCTTCTAGTAACGCAGATTTTTCCCCAGTTGGTTATTTTTGACGAAATTTTGGATGTCAGGGAGTTCAACTTTTCGAAGACTGATTTCTCTAGGCTTCAAAGTTCACTGCAGGCAATTGATTGGGAGACTTTGTTAAATTCCGCGATCGATGTAGATGTTGCCCTAGAAAAACTTTCACTGGTCCTGAAACAGCTTTTCAGAAGAACAGTTCCCGCACCACGTCCCCGACCAAAACCGGCATGGTCCAATCGTCAGCTACGTAAGCTGAAAAGATTGCGAGCAGCTGCGCTTCGGCATTACACCAGCCGACGAAACCCCATTACAAAACGAGAGTTTATTCAAGGTAGCAACAGTTACAAGACATATAATCGGTTGCTCTATTCAAGACACGTAGCACACGTGGTCTTTCGTTAACGGAAAACGCAAAGAAAATGGGCTTTCTTCCAGTATGTTCCTTACAAGTGAAACATCAAGCACTCCAAGCGGCATCTGTGACCTATTCGCTCAACATTTCTCGAGTGTGTTTAAAAAGGACTGGGCTAACTCCACTCAGGTGGAATATGGTTTTCAGAATGCCCCTTATGATGTTATTAATGTAGGTAATATCCAATTTACTGACGAAGACATTTTAACTGCCATGAGAAAGCTAAAGTCTTCAACATCAGCAGGTAACCAGATGGTATTCCTTCCATTATACTGAAAAGATGCGCAAGCGCATTGTGTACGCCTTTAAGGCTAATTTTCAATCAATCATTGGTGCAATCGGCGTTTCCCGTGTTTTGGGAAAAATCAGTTATGTTTCCCGTTTTTAAAAAAGGTTATAAACAAAATGTTGCGAATTGTCGTGGCATAACCTCACTCTGTTTCGTGAGACAAAGGCATACATATCGAAGGATCAACATGGCTTTTTTTCAGACAGATCAACAACTACTAATCTAGCCCAATTCACTTCGCTTTGTATTAAAAATATTGAAGTTGGATCTCAGGTCGATACTGTATACACGGATCTCAAGGCTGCATTCGATCGTGTAGATCACTCTCTTCTACTGGCAAAGATAAAGCGGCTGGGCGCTTCGTCAAATTTCACAGGGTGGCTTAAATCATATCTCGTAAATCGTTCTCTATCTGTAAAATTAGGAAATAGCGAGTCATACAGCTCCATTAACTTGTCGGGAGTGCCTCAAGGCAGCACTCTAGGACCGTTGCTCTTTTCGTTGTTCTTCAATGACGTTTGCTATGTTATACCTCCAGGGTGTAAACTTATATACGCTGATGATCTCAAACTATTTCTCATTGTGCGGTCAATAGAAGATTGCGTGGCAGCGACACTTAGATGCTTTTTGTAATTGGTGTAGTCGCAACTTGCTGGCTCTCAGCGTAGACAAATGTTCCATAATATCTTTTACTCGCAGAAAAGATCCAATACTCTGGAGCTACACCATCTCAGGGGAATCGCTAGAGAGAATGACAGTTATTAGATACCTCGGAGTACTCCTGGACTCACAACTGACATTCAGAAATCATTACTCTCATGTTAGAGTACAGGCAAATAGAAATCTCGGATTCATTATAAGAATCGCCAAAGAATTCATTGATTCATATTGTTTACGGGCACTCTATTTTTCACTAGTTTGATCTGTCCTGGAAGCTTTAGCATCCATTTGCTGTCCTTATACGAGCATTTGGATCAACCGAATAGAAGCAGTGCAGGCAAGATTCCTCCGTTTTGCTCTTAGAACTCTGCCGTGGCGTAACCCAACAGAGCTACAACCGTACATCGATCGCTGTCGTCTGCTCGATATGGAAACCCTAGCGAAAAGGCGGAACACATTTAGAGCAGTATTTGTTGGGAAGATATTCTCTCACAAATAAATATCAATGTGCCCCCAAGAAATCTCAGATCGCATAACTTCTTAAGACTGGAATTTCAGCGCACAGAGTACGGTCAGAACGAATCCATTAGGGTGTAATGTTTTTAATAGTGTTTATGACCATTTTGACTTTTCTGTATCTTGTGATGTTTTCAAAAATAGAGTAAGAAGGTTGACTTAGATTTTAAGATTCCATTTTTGTAATATTTGTAATTTTTGTTCTTGCACTACTGTGTACTATGTGATTATGTTTAATTGTAGTGTAAAATCATTGTAATCAACTGTGAAAAATTTGAAAAGATGATGGGTTTTTACGCCCATTTGAGGATTGCTTCTGAAGTATATCCTGAAATGGGCTTTTCCCATTCTAGAAACACTTCATGTAGACCAACACAGGTCAGATGAAATATAAATAGATAAAAGGTTCCAACAGCCCCAGGAAAAAAATCTTTCGAAATTACCACATTAGTTTCTCGAAAATGGTACGGCCGATCTTCACAAAATTAGTCTGAAATGAAAGAGATACTATCCCCATAGATTACTATGAAAGTTCGTTCGTGCATCATCCGGTCACATATGAATTCGCATTATTGATGCCAAATCTCTTTAAATTGTATGAAACGTCGAGATTTATTGTTCCCCCGAAAAAAAATTTTTGGTCAAAAATCGACTTTTTGGGACTTTGCCGATTTTGCACCTTTTTGCCTTTCTCCCATAGAAAGACGATGCAATCGCTCTAAAAACCGACTTTTTACCCGAGACTCGGAAGGCTGAGTCTCTTATACTATTCGGTTCAGTTCGTCAAGTTCAAGTACAACGTTCCTGTCGGCTGCTATTGAATTTTATTCTAATCCGACTTCCGGTTCCGGAGATACGGGTTGAAAAGTACGTTCACGTATGAAAATCCCATATAAATCGACATCAGTATGTTATCTAAAAGATGCAAAAATTCATGAAATACGGTCTGAATTGCTTAGGTTTATAGCTTCAGCTCACTGATGTCCAATCAAACCCATATTGACCACTTTGAACACCTCCGGCGGAATCGCTGGCTTCAGGAAAGTGGAAAAGTTCCTGACTTGAATACGCATCTGTCTCTTAGAAATATCTGACTCGATTTTCTCAAATTTAGTCTCAAATGAAAGCTACGCCATCCGTATTAACTGGCATGAAATTCCATTGGCATCGGAGTTCTGGTTTCTGTGTTTCCGGTTGAAGTATGCGGTCACATGCGAAATTCCCATTGAAACCGGTATTATTGTTATATTTAAATGATGAAAAACTAATTGGAATGAGTTCTTAATAGTTTGAAATTGTTGATCCTGATCACTAATTGCAAATCAAAGTCTCTGATCACATGGTCACGAAGAAATGGTCATGTCCCGAAATCAGATTCACATCTGCTTTTCATATATTGCTGGCTCGATTCTCACAATATCATTTTAGTAAAGGTTATAGTACTCTTATTGATTTTTACTGAATTTTATTTGAACGACGTAATGGTTCCGGAGTTATGAGTAAAAGAATACGATCACACGTGAATTTCCTACATAAAGATTTGTGCCTTGCGCCTATAGAAAGGTTATGCAATCACTCTGAAAAGCAAGTTCGGCTAATGTATGACATGTAAGTGATCAAAAATTGCACATTGGTGACTCGGAGGTGATCGAATCGATTTTCTCAAACTTAGTATCAAGTGAAGGGCATTGATTGCAATTGAATTTAACTCTGATCCGACATACGGTTCCAGAGTTACTGGTTTAAAAGTGCGGTCATAAGGTAAATCCTCATAGAAACTGAAACCACCATGATATCTTGATGATGTAAAGGTTATAAAAATGATTCATAAATTGTTTAGATTAGCAGGCCCTCCTTGCTCACGTTGACCATATTGTTCACCTAGGACGGTCTTGATGCCCCGGAGAAGTTGCCAATATTCGGAGGTAATTTCGTACCTATTCTTCAGAAAACTCTTGACCGATTTCCACCATCTGCCAAATTTGAAATCATTGATGCAATGCTTTAATTGGCTGCAATTGCATTTCTTCTCGATCGGACTTTTGGTTTCGGAGTTACAGGTTTGTTAGAAATTTTCCATATATGTTCGGCAAGTATAAAGGAAATTATGAAACTTGGTTCTGGTCCTTTTTTGCTAAGATTATGTGAGCTGTGCGATTTGGAAATAAAACTTAATTTGACGGCAAGCAAAACTCTGCATCTATAACAAAAGATAACAAACATGGATCCAAACCTCAAAGAGCTTGATCCTCTTTCAATCATCTTTCTTTTAATGTTGATAAGGAAAAACAGGATTCTCCATCCAAAATTGCAATGAATTCCGTCATTTATTTCAATAACTCGAACTGTCTACTTTAATTCAATCAAATATAAAGTTTTAAATTTAAGCCAATTGTATTTTAACAGGCAGGATAGGATCAGGAAGACTGGACATAACCTATCTCTTAGAGCGAATTAAAAGGGCACGAATACATGATAAAATCCGTTACTACATTAATCAGCATTTTGAAAAGGATAAATTTGGTCAACACCTTTCCACACCTCCTTCAAAATTTTGATGAGAATGGGGCTTTGTAAATATTGAAATTTATCTGAATATACTGTTCATCTAAACCCAACAATTTTTTTTCAAGTCCTTGTTAATCGACTTCTTAATCAATAGGCCCTGCGGACATCCAAAAACTGATAAAATTTTAGAAACTTTCTCATGCAATGTTACATCGATTTATAGCTTTCTACGAAGTTGCAGATAATGAGATTGTTCATCAGATTTTCACTTTTAGTATTTTTCGAATGCATGTAGTACCAATCAGTAGCAAAAATGCGAATTAGTTTGATTAAAAAACTTAAGTTTTCAATCAAAAAACTTTAAAATAAAAAGTTGTTCAAAGTCCTCCGACCGATTATTTTGCCCTTGGTTTCAAATGAAAGGGAAAAGACCATTCTTTCATATCCCGAAGTTTTGCAGATGTCGCTTTTTTTAATAAAGTTGTTCGACAAAGATACCGTTAAATAGTCCAAATTAAATAGGCACAAATCCCCGACTATGTACGGGGAACGTGCCATTTAAGCCAATATATTCTGATAAATAGTCCCAGTGTCTTCGAATAAGTTTTTTAAAATTTGATTTTCTTCGATATTCTAACAGGCTGCGAAACTTTATCTCGAGCCATTAAACCATCTTCTGATTTAACAAAAAATTCGCCGCCCCATCAACTATTTAAAAGAAAAGAAAAGTCTTGTAAAGTGTATCCGACGCGGTACCCGGGTACCTTTTTAGGTTTCAATTAATGAAATTCCAATGTTTTATCCATAGCTGGAAAATGCAACTTTGTGACATCTTAGAACTTCACTAAGTCTAGCTTTTGGGTTAATAATATTGTTGATTTAGTAAGGGGGAGTGAGGAAGGGCTCATTTTTTTACGACCGACGGCCGACGTGGCTACCCGGGTACCCACAAAACTGAAATGCCAATAACTAAGGTAATTTCCTGCCGATTTTGATACTTTTGGGTGTTTTGGATTCGAGAACTCATCCATTTTTAGACTTGATAAAAATGAATCGGGTTACTTAATTCGGTTCTCAGAAATCCGGATTTCCGGAAACATGTTCCAGTGCTGGGATACTATTTGTGAATTTCAATGGAATACTAGCAATATGGGTATCAAAATTTTTGGAATTGCATCAGTAGACTGTATCTCGTAGTTTTGGAACCATTTGGTGATTTGACCCCGGAACGGACATTCCGGAGCAGGTTCCCGTGGGGCCATGATTGGCCATTCCATTCCAATTCCATTTTTCAAATTTCCATAGTGTTCTGTAATAATAAATAACAGACTTCCGAGACAATTTGAAGAGTTTTGATACTCATATTGCTAGGCCATTATTAAAATTTACAAATCATGCCCTAGTACTGAAACACTACTCCGGAAAATCCGGATTACCAAGAACCAGATTCATTCATCCGGTTAACATTTACAGAATCAAAAAGTTGACGAGTTCCTCAATCCAAAACATCTAAAAGTGTCCAAATCGGTTCAAGGAATCCATAGTTATGAGCATTTCAATTTGTTGGCCTGTTATAGGTGTTTTTTTGTTGGACACATAACGGTTAACATGACTTTCGCACTTGCATTTTCCCTAACATATTATTTAGATGTTTTTTCAGAATTTTTCGAGACGAACATTTTCTTCTAACACATGAAAACTGTAGCTTCTATTGTTCGAAGGATATAAGGAACTATAAAATCGAAAATTATTTTTTCGAAATCGTTTAGTGAAATTTGAAAAAATATCGTTTTCACCATTTTTTGTTCAATTATACCTTGAATCATAACCTTCCCTCGGCATGATACTGTACCTTGATGTGATCCGGGGGCTTTTCCACCAAAGCAGTATTACAATGATTATATCACAGAAACTTGAGATACAATTATTTTCTTTTTAGTTAAGCTACATTGTGATCAATTTTAGTACTTAACTTGGTGACCTTTATTATCCACTGCCATGGTCAAATAATATACAATGTGGGTTTGGGGCCCAATTCTCTCTGCAGGCACCCTTCTTTTGTTGCTATATTTTCAATTAGATCCATGTTAAAACTCACTAACACAAATTGCTTATTCTCTCATATACACTAACAATCTCTCATTCCAAACGTACAAACGTGGCCTACGCGATAACACAAACCTGGTCACAAATACGAACGCCCGCCATCATATCATATAAAAATAATGTGTCCACGCGAAGTTACATACATACTAGCTCACGCGACAAAAACGTCCACATACAATCGCTCCAGTCCTTCGCGATCATCCACGCACGACCACACCCACGATCTAGTAAAAAGTATAACACCCCGGTGACTAAGTGAATGGTTTAGCACTTATAAATTAACAATCCCGGTCTCGAGAGTGAACCAAATGCCCGTGTTCGCGCGATCATGAATCGGTTTCGTCCGGAATCCCCTATTCTCGGCCCTAGTAGAATAAGTCCAATGCCTTCAATGTGGACCAATCAAAAATATAATGCTATTCACTCAACTACATAAAAATCGAATGTATACAAACAAAATCACATACACGCGACAAACAAATATAAAAATGCTTGAGCCCTTCGCGACCATCCACGCAACCTATACCCGCGCTCTTCCAGACATTATAATATCCCGGTGATAATATGAACGTCTCAGCACTTGTAATCACTCAAACGCAGTCTCAAGCGTCAACCTATAGTCCCCCGCACTCGCGCGATCATGAATCGTTCACGTCCGGAAGTCTCGATCCTCGATTTCAGAAGTCTAGGTTCATGCCTTCAATTGAATCAATTAAAAAGAAAGCTCTCATATACACTGGACAACACGGTCCATGGCGACATGACCGGGAAATCTAGTGATATGGAGTAACTCACTCCCTGTCAGAATGTGATCCGTACACAGAAAACTAAATATCAGAATGACGGTCCGTGTGGCACAAACACACGAGCACACGTGACAAACACGTCAACAAACGATACTTCAGCTCTTCGCGATCATCTACGCACACCTACATTCGCGATCGCAACACTCCGGTAAAAACGTGAACCTTTTAGTACTTACGAAGTTACAAACGCGGTCTCAAACGCGAACCCGTAAACGCGCGCGATCATTAATCGGTCACGTCCGGAAATCTTAATCCTCCATTCTAGTAACTTAGGTCCATACATTCAATTATACCAATCGAAAAATAAAGCTCATATCCACAAGGTAATACGTTCCTTGGCGACATGACTGAGAACTCTAGTGATATGTAAGAACCCATTTTTTTCTAGAATCTGAACTGCACACGAAAAATTAAGTATCAGATTCACGGTCCGCGCGATCATTCTAGAATACACGCGAATATGCGAAAGCAAACGGCATTTAATCGAATTTATGCACGCGAAGTTACATACACGTTAGCACACGCGACATACAAAGGCACGCGCGATCGAACACGTTAATGTACAAATGCTCGAGCTCTTCGCGATGACACACGCGATCGCGAGTTCTTACGCCCGCACATACCTGAACCGTACAATGAATATCACATTCAGAATCAAGGCCCGCTACAATTGGCCTAAAGCAGTGTTTTAGTGGGCGACATTGCCTGTCTAGTCTGCAAATAGTATGTGATTCTGACGGGGAGCCCTTCCGAGAACCTAGCTCTACAGCTCCAGTAGGACAACTCTCGAAAAAAAAAATTCGGCGCATTATTAATACTCAATAACAATACTAACTCTTCTCTTTATTTTATTTTTATTTATTTTTGGTCTCATGCGTTATACTCTTGTGATGACCTTTTCGAGATCACACATCCAAGAAGAGCAACATTGCTGCCAACAATGATTCTTCTCTGCCATCAGACGTCGATGGAAACAGGTAGGGTGATGAGCCTATTTTCACCATACTAAGCAAGGTGCCTCACTAATTCGGTAATTTCTTGCCTTACAATCAATGGAATGCGTAAAAATTGACATCAACCGCTTTGCTTCGTTGTTAAGAACCAATATAATAACACAAATGCGTTGAAAACAGTAAAATTCTCGTGTTTGAGCACAATGAAAACTCGAATCGAGTGCCCCTATTGTTGCGCTACCATTTGACTCAATGCGTTGAACAAAGATGGCAGGCACTGCTCTAACCAACGGCTTCAAATGGGTAGGGTGATAATAGAAACATGGCGCAAATAGGCTCATCGCCCTAAGTAGGAATGATCAACAAACTGCAAGTAGTATATTACACATTTCTTATTTTAACGTATAAAATATTATTCGTATTACAATATTATTTACAGGCTCCACACATATCTCAACACACACAAATACACAAATGCTTGACAGGTGACTGGGCCAAGTGCATTCACTCGTAGGATCTATCATTTCGATGATCGCCTCGATTCTACGAAACCAGTGCACAAGTAAGCTGACATAAGCTAGTCTCATCTGGTGAATGCATGTAACCTGGAAACCCCAGACACGACAGGACGAGACGGACAGACTGGACTCGACGGGGCCTAGTTCAGAGTTTTTGGGCATTCTTCAATGCACGGTTAGTGACCTAAAAAAAGAAACACTCGGCAAGTTATTTTTCCTTTTATTACTATATCTTAAGTTAGGTTCATACTAATACTCACTAACACAATAAATCGCATATTCTCCCATATACAGTGTATATTACACACTCACATACAAAACGCACAAATGCCCCTAACTTGCGCGATAACGCAAACCTGGTCAAAAACGCGAACTTACATTACAATTTCAATCATCCACACACTCGCAATTTCGCCAACATTAAAACACACCTTTACTTAAGTGAACTTTTCAGCACCTACAACTTTACAACCGCGGTCTCAAGCATTAACCCACCACTCGCGCGATCATAGACCGGCTACGTTCGGAATTCTCTACTCTCGATCAGCCTAGACTCATGCCTTCAGTTGGACCAATCAAGAATGATGCTCATATTCACCAGACAACACACTAATAATTAATTATTAGAGTCACGGTCCGCGCGCGATCGTTCAAGAATACACGTGAATCTATGCAAGCTAGCATTCAAATGCTCGAGCCTTTAGCGATCACACTATTACACAATTAGTAAACGCCCACGCTAACCCAGACAGATATTCAATCCTGGACTCGAACGCTAAAAATCACGCCTTCCACGCATACACTACCCAAGACTGAACATTAGATTCATACATACAAAGCAACAAGTAATAATTACAGGTATTCGTCTGGCAACCGGGGGAAGTACATCTCAAACGCAGAACTTATCATTTCAATGATGGCCTTGGATCTGCGTTGCCTGTGTTCAACGCACCATAGCTTTGTCCGTCAGGTCAAGGATGTATGAAACCCGCTAGCCACCACCCTTGGTCCTAGCTGCCCATAAAGGGATAAAAAAAATTATTCCTCGAATCATTACCTTATATGTAGATGATAAATAATTGTCTTTTGATTACTCCAATGAATTATATTGGTATTCCAAAGAATTCTGTTTTTGGCGAAAAAGTTCTCATAAATTTTCAACGATAATAGTTAGATATGTTGCGCCAAGAAACAAATGATTTGTCTTAGAACAATCTGAAAACTACTTCAGATTTAAATCAATACCGCAAAAGTATGAATGAACTTGTAATTTGAAATACAAATGATCGAGCGTTTTCGGGCCTTCGATTCTCTGACTAATAAAGCGATAAAAAAAGCTTACGATTTCATTGGATCTTAGGGGCGATGATTCTTGAAGTCACAATTAATGCTTGCCTTTTTGAGGGTTAAGTTGCTTAGGGGCCGTTCATAAACCACGTAGACTCATAGGGGGACGGGGGGGGGGGGGGGGTCTAGCAAAAGTCTACGTTTGTCTACGAGGGGGGAGGGGGGCTTTTTGAAAAAGTCTACGTAGACTCTTATTTTTTTGTTATTCTCGTATTACTAATTATAAATGGGATTTAAAGAGAGTTGTATTTAAAATATCGGTCTATTCAGCTAGGTGTATTTATGCAGGCACTTCAAAGCTAGTACAATATTGAGGTAACTACTCGTTAAGCGACCACTCAACCCAGAACCCACGATTTTGTTTGGGCAACCTCACACATTGTTGTTTCTTGCGTACATTTTGATATAGTTTTGATCTAGGAATAATACAAAATGACAGTTCTAAAGATGTTTGACCAAAATTCCTCTCGACGGAAGATTTTGACCTTGAAATCATCTGAGACACCACTAGTTAGCAGACATGCATGGACCATTAAATGCATGAACCATAAAAAGTTAAAAAATGGTCAAAGTTAAGCAATAAAACCACCATTGTAACAACAAAACACCCGATTTATATTAGTAGGTGGATTAATTTTTTTATTTGTTGATTTCGGTGGTTAAAGCAGTAGTGTAGTGAAACTTCTACAACAAAGTGTTGACTCGAGTTAATCAGTTTCTCTTGCAATCATTTACACTGATTTCAAAATATTTAAACACCCGTTAAATTTTATGTCTTGACCCTACGCAACTCCGTGCAAACCGGTTCTACTATATTTGTCTTCGAAAATATTCGGAGTTAAGCTTTGATACTTTGCGATAATACTCTCAGGTGATATGGCTATTAATTACATAAGAAAAATAAATATTTTTGGGAAGATTTAAATATTTGTTTACGAAGTGAAGTTTGTGAGCATAGTTGGTGTATTATTTTAGTCTAGATAATAGTACACATCGACAGTATTATTTTGTAATTGTTTCTTTTAATTTAACAATTTTGAATGTACCAGTAAGGCTCAAAAAGTATTTAGCAATTCTGCATTGTTGCTGTAGGTTACACTTCGGCCAAAACTTGAACTAGTTATAGCAATAAATCTTTTTACATATACTTGAGTGACTAACCTTGAAAAGAAGTATTCCGCTACACAAACGTTGACAAGCACCTTGATTTGTTATTAATTCATTTGTTCAGTCATAGACAAAAAACCAATGTGAAAAACCTTTCTTTAATATTTAAAAAGTTTGAAATAAATCTAAACGCTAATTTTTAATTGAACATTATGTGCTTCTTGCTAATTCTACATTTCCCGCGAATAAAAAAATAAAAGTCTACGTAGACTTTTGGCGTGGGGGGGATTTGGTAAAAGTCTACTAAGGTCTACTAGGGGGGGGGGGGGGGTGGTTAAAAATTCTCAAATTTCGGTCTACGTGGTTTATGAACGGTCCCTTAGGTTCAGTAAAATCTCAAAATTCCTGCTGAATTTACATTCTGGATCCCTGTTCAGTGGCGTCAGTAGACCAAATTCATGACCAACATTATTTTGTATGTTTTAAGATTCTTATTATAAATTAAAGAGTGGTTAAAAATTTTTTTTGCAGGTTTGGACAATATAGGTACAAGTAAATAATGATCGTATTTAATCCTCCTAGCAGTGTAATGCAGCGCAATAATAGAAAAATTAAATTCTATTTCAAATATATATTTTTTAAAACCAACGGTGATAATCATAGTGACAGGAGTTCTAATGAGGGCTTCACACTTAGATGTATATTTTCAAGTGCAATTTTATCAGCTTAACGCATTACAAGTGTAATTTATTAGCTTTATTACGGTTATTTTTATAACACATTGAAATTAAAGTAGAACATTTTTCCAAGAAGTTGTAAAATTACTCTCATTTTATTCATCAGAATTTAACCTGATTATGCTGAAACACCCTAGAAACGGAGGCACAAACAAAACAAAGACTGGCACCAGCCAACATTCCAAACCACTAACTCTATTCTCATGGAGGCTTAGCAAATTAAAGCGATTTTTGAAGATTTAACGTTGAGCCTGGGCTTGTGGTAGCCTCAGTGGTGATTTGATTCACTTTTACCGGAATGTTGCTTCCCGTCGCGCTATTTTGCGAAAAAAAATGTTCCACTTTCACTTGCTCGCTGCTGCTAATGACACTTTGAGCGGCAGTTTTGCTTGCTTCGCCGCAAGGCAGCACAATTCGCTGGTTGTTTTTCTCGTTTTTTTCCAAATTCCCTAGCGAGTCAAACTCACAAACACACATACACAATCCTGTACATATACCGAGTCTGAATGGCGTTGGCGGGCAGCGTGCGGCTCGACTAGCAACAGAAGATGATATTTATAGCAATAATCCTTTTCTTATGATGTGGGCTTAGGATTGCTTTATTATTCGCTTTCCCCCCGGGGGTGTGGCGTGTTCTGCGATACTTTGCGATGGCATGGGTTTGACAATGTGGCGCTACGGATACGGACACGGATACGGATACGGGATTCAACAGTTGGTGAAACTGGCACGAAAGCCGTCTGCATACTAACAAGCCAACGTCGAGCGGAATATTTTCTTCGTATATCGGGAGATTTAAAATGTGATAAAGCTAATTTTATTGATATTACCGAATATCAAACGTCGGAGTAGTGACCGATTGAGTTGCTCGGTCGGTCTAATATAGAAAGGGGGATATCCGAAACATCGGATCGTAGTCAGTTTTCATTTCTGCTAGGACCACATTGAGATCGACTTTCACTATTGTTGAAGAAAAAACATTGATGACGTGGTAGGCTTTTTTTCTGGATGCCAAGTTTTTATCATCATTATTTCCACTTCTTTTAATTTTTTTTATTTGATTCGTTTTCAATTATCATATTCAAGGTTTTCCCTTGAGATTGGGCCTTCTACATATATTTTTCACTTTATCGCGAACTATAGCACAGTGTAATTTGTAGAACTACAACAAAAAAAATTATCAACGGTATGCTTTACTTTCTGTTCCATATTTATCATGCTTTTGAGTACATTAACCTGCATATCTATGGGTCATTCCATGCGAAGTGATCAAGGCAAGTGTAATCGACCTTCACGGATTTGAACCAAATTTCGAGGAATTGTTCATCTAGGGCCAATATATAAAAACCCAATTTTTTTTGACAATTGAACCACCCCTCGGGTCATGGGAGCACCCCCCGTTTTGGCAAATTGCCAAAACCCTTGATTTTCTTTTGATCTTATCTCCGGTTCTATTTACTCTAGAATTAAACCACAAGATGGCTTTTGAAGAAAATTGTTCAAGAAATCTAGAAAAAATATTATTTTTTTGCCGGCAGTGATGCCAACTATGCGATTTTTTCAGTTAAATATTAAAAGTTAATTTTTCTCTCAATATATATATTTTAATTTTGAAAATTTTAATGCCATCGCGTTCCTCAGACATTTTTACATAAAAAACACTTATTATCCCAATATAAAATGAGCGCATCTTGAGATACACCGTTTCGAAGAGAAAAAAACGCAATTTCCCATATAAAATCGCAAGCGCACAACACTAAAAAACCAACTTGAGTATTCTGAGTTCAAACATATTTTTTGTGAAGTAGGCGAGAAATAATGAAAAACTATGTTTTTGGTTTGCTTCTAGAAGATCAGGGTCGATTTTTATGACCGTTCGAAGATTTTCTCAATTTTGGCTAATAAAAATGGATTTTTATATGAGAAAATCAGAGTTTTTACCTTCAAAACGGTGTATTCCAGGATGCGCTCATATTATATTGGGATGATTATTTTTTTTATGTAAAAATGTATGAGGAACACGATGGCATTAAAATTTTCAAAATTAAAATATACATATTGAGAGAAAAATTAACTTTTAATATTTAACTGAAAAACCTGTTTTAATCCACCTAGCGGTGCAATTGTGCCTTTCTCAATCATGAACACGAGAATGTTTGTGTTGTTTATATTCATTAAAAACTTTCAAATGCAAATATTACATTTTATTATTATACACGACATGACAAATATACAAGAAAAGAAATCTTTATTCTAGTTCTAAAATTTTGTAAAAGAAAGAAAGAGCCACGGTAATATTGAACTGAAAAAAGGTGCGAAATCGGCAAAGTCCAAAAAAATCGATTTTTACAAAAAAAAAATTTCGTGATGACATAAAATCTCGACGTTTCATACATTTTAAAGATGTTTGACATCAAAAATACGAATTTGATTTCTGAAATTTCATGGGGTCCCCCCTTTGAAAAAAATTTTGAGCTCCGGCTTATATGGGAATTTCATATGTGACCGGACGGTTCAGTCTATATTTCCGGAACCATATAATCGATCCGTGCGAAATTTTGTAGACATCTGTGGGGATATTATAGCTATCATTGTGAAAATCGGCCCAACCATTTCCGGGAAACTGATGTGAGTTCATCAATTTTGAAAGATGGCCGCTTTTCCCGGGCACTTCCGGCACCGTCTATGGTGGTCAATGTAGTGAACGAAAGTTTGGTTGGCCGTCGGGGACCTAGAACAGCAAATTTAATTTGTTTGAGAGACATTTTAGCGAAATTTTTACCTTTTTTGCTATCATCGGAGTATCGGTTTGAATCACAATTTGCTAAGTGATCGTACGCCACAACCTGTAACTCTGGAACCGAAAGTCGGATCGGGATGAAATTAAATAGCCATTTACAGGGACGCAATACTTTTCATTTGAGACCAAGTTTAGTTGAATCGGTCTAGCCATCTCCGAGAAACCGATGTGACTGTTATTCTGAATTTAGATACTTCCGCCGGGGCTTCCGGAACCGATGATGGTGGCCAAATAGACTTTGAATGGATGTTAGTGACCTAATACTACAAATCGAAGCAGTTGTGGTCATATTTTGGAAAATTTTTCACCTTTATACATTCATTGCAGAATTTATTAAAATCGACATTTTCTGCGTGTTCGTACTCATCACTCTGTAATTCCGGAACCGGAATCCGGATCCATTAGAAATTCAATAGCAGCCTATGGGAACGTTGCACCTTTCATTTGAGACTAAGTTTGTCAAAATTAGTTCAGCCATCTCTGAGAAAAATGAGTGACATTTTTGGTCACATACACACACAGACGCACATACACACACATACATACATACACACACAGACATTTGCCGAACTCCGGAACAAGATGTCGGTTGAAAATGAAATTCAATAGCAACCTATGGGAATATTATACCTTTCTTTTGAATCTTAGTTTGTAAAAATCGGTTCAGCCATCTCCGAGAAACTGATGTGGACCTTTTGTTAACAAATCCGCACATACACACACATGTACATACATACATACATACATACATACAAACATACACACATACATACACACATACATACACACATACATACACACATACATACATACACACAGATTACACACATACATACATACACACATATATATTGGCGAACTTCATCTTATTTCGTTATACGATGAAGGAAATGCGGGCGTGAGGGCGGTCCAAGGGGAGGGGAGTGATGAAGGAGGGAGGTGTAAGGACAAGGCGGTGAGGAGGGTGGGGGGTTGTGCGGCGACGCAATACTTAACTGCATATTTTGCCTTCCATTTGAGACTTGGTTTGAGAAAATCGGTTCAGTCATCACCGATGAACCGATGTGACTTTAATTGTGGAATATGCCCGGAATTCCGGACTTCCGGAATCGTTGATAGTGGACAATATATTCAAAGAATGTTTGATTGGCAATCAGTGATCTAGATCTGCGATTAGAAGTAATTTGGTGACCATTTCAATAGTTTTAAGCCTCTGAGGTATTACGATTGTACCGATTTATATGGGAAATTCCAGTGTATCCTTACTAACACCCCTGTAACTCCGGAAGCAAGAGTCAGAACCGAATGAAATTCAGCAGCAGTCAATGGTATTACTGTATCTTTCATTTGAAATCAAGTTTGTGAAAATCGGTAGAGAATTCGTTGGGGAATGGGTGTGATATTAGCTTAGGAACTTGGCGGGTTCCCCGGGGGCGTCATGATCCGTCATAGGTGGCCAATGTGGTCAAAACTGCTTTGATTGATCATTAGTGATCCAGACCCGCAAACTAAAGTAATGTTACATAAATTTTAATATGCTTACCATCATTTGAACATCATGGTGGTACCAGTTTATATGGGAATTTGCTGTGTGACCGCACTCTTCAACCCGTAACTCCGGAACCAGAAGTCGGATCAACTAAAAATTCAATAGCAGCTTATGGGAGCGTTATACCTTTCAGATGAAACTAAGTTTGCGAAAATCGGTTCAGCCATCTCTGAGAAAATTGTGTGAGTTTAAATGACACACACACACATACACACATACATACACACACACAGACATTTGCCGATCTCGACGAACTGAATCGAATGGTGTATGACACTCGGCCCTCCGGGCCTCGGTTAAAAAGTCGATTTTTACAGTGATTGCACAATTTTATTCAAAAGCCATCTTGTGGTTTGATTCTAGAGTAAATAGAACCGGAGATAAGATCAAAAGAAAATCAAGGGTTTTGGCAATTTGCCAAAACGGGGGGTGCTCCCATGACCCGAGGGGTGGTTCAATTGTCAAAAAAAATTGGGTTTTTATATATTGGCCCTAGATGAACAATTCCTCCAAATTTGGTTCAAATCCGTGAAGGTCGATTTCAAGTTTGCATCTTTTTTTGATCACTTCGCGTGGAATGACCCCTATTTTATGCTATAGCTGCTTGACAGCTGTTTCGCAATTGCAGAATTCACTGCTTTGTGCTCGAATAGTGGGTGCGGAGTGCGAGTCGAATGAAAAGCATTTTTATATTGCATTTCGTTTTCTTATTCTAGAATTTGTTCAATTGTTCTTTCAGGTTCGTATTGCAGAATAGTGGCAAATCTTGAACATTGCGGCGGCCAATGTATTTTTTAGGGGAATTCAACGCGAATTAGCGGTTGAAATTCCAGCTTCTTAACGGTGATTGAAGTTCAATGGGGGTATGGAGTAAGACTATATTGGCTAGGTACAGGCCTCTTCACAGCTTCCAGGATGATCTCTTCGAGGTGCGTCGATTCCGGCTGTAGGATACGGTCCAGTAGTTGTGTGTTCCCCCGAGTTTGGGCTAGGATCTCGCCTGACGAATCATTTCTCCGAGTAAGTGTCGGGAGTTAGTCCGGCGGCTCTGTTTCTTAAGCAAGGGTCTGGACCTTGTCAGGTGACTCTGTTCCCTGAGCAAGGGCCTTCATCTGGCGTCGTCGATGTAGGGTTACCAGTCGGTGCGGAACTCGATGCTACGCTGGATGGACCAACTTTAATCGGAAGAAGACAGAGATTCGAAAAGGTGTGTTGAACGATGTTGAAAATCAACTTCACAGCGACGACATGAACGAGACCATCACGACCTGGATGAACGCTGATTATGCGTTCCAGGGGCCACTTTAACAGCGGATCATATTTGAGAGCAACTTGTTATCATCAATTAGGCTCAACCCCAAGGAGGAAGCTGCGAACGAAACCAAACAGGCTTTTCCTCCAGGGATTTTCTCTGGTTTACAGGGTCGGCTCTTAGCACTGATCAAAAGTCCAAAACCACTGATCTTTCTCTCTAATTTAACTTTATTTGCTTACGGTGTATGGTGTAGGTGTGTAGGGTGGCCGGCTGGCGCTGGAGTGAAATTCTGGGACTCGTGCTGGGCGTACGCTGGGTGACGATCGTAGGGTGCTAACTGCATGCGCGAGGGATGATGGTCACATGCGGTTGTTGGTTCGCTCGCTGGGTGACGGTCGACGGCTGCTGTCGGTTTTCCGCGCTGGGCGGCCGTAGCACGCGGTTGCCGGATGGCTTGCTGAGCTGCGGGAGGCAGAATGGCGGTTTGCTCGTTTCCACGTGGCCGATGAATCCCGGCAGGAATGTGGTCGTGGTCTAGGTTTGGTTCACGAACTTTGCTGACTCGTGGTATCGCGAACTGTGATCCCACCTAGGGTATTTCCGGGGTTCTCGGTGGGACGTGGCCACACACTTCCAGCTGAAACTTAATGGGTCCTATTGTGAGTAGGGGAAGGCTTTAGGGTTTTGATATGCCATTAAGTGTTTGTTCAGGTTAGGTTACCTGACTCGAACTACTCCGAACTCGCAACTTCTTCTCCATTGCACTATTAGCCACTAATAAAACGTGTGACTAGAAACGGTAAAACTATCCGATCTCTAGCGGAACTGGCTCAAAAACTTTCTAGTACTTCTGTAGTCCTCAGTGTCTCAAGTGGAAAAGACTGGCTTATACCTAATCCACTAATGGCAAACCCAACTTCATACCTCACCTTCCCCTTCCCCACCTCATGTTCCGCCTTCTTCGTCCCGCATTTCCTAATTCCATCCGTTAATTCCATATCCAATTCCTCCTATTTCGATATCTTTGTATGTGTAGTGTGTCATGTGTTATGTGCGTTACATTTATTTTTAATTAATTATTTAAATTAACAGTTGGTGAAGGGAGTGGGATCAATATTTTCTTTTCTCAAGCTTAATTTAATGGTTGCATACAACATTGCTTACAGATTCATAATTTCTCACAACAGATCAAGACGAACAGTACTATACATATAATTTGCTTACTACGTATCGTTCGCTTGGAATCAGATCCTAGGGGAAAGCATCCCAAAAGGTAACAAACAAAGGAATAAACTGCTAGAAGTTCTATAGCTCATCGGAAAAATTGTTCGGCAATGACATGATTGGACGAGAGTTTAGTAGTTATTCGACCGGAACCAATGAAATTTGCAGTTCAGATTCGGTGAGGTGAACATTTCCGAAGAGTTTGAGAAGCAGGAACTTCATGGACTTCATACAGGCTTCCTAAATTCCATCGAATAGGAGAGATCAAAGTGGGATAAAGTCCGTCTTCTGCGAATTTCTTTGCTACTACATTTTGGTGATCTTGGATTCGAAACAGCTTTCAGAGTTCTTGTAGTTCTCGTCGTACTCCTGTATATAGTTCGTGGCGTTCTCGTAGTAAATGTGCGCAGGTTTTTCTCTACAGCCGACGTATCTTCGCAGGTTCGTAATGAATGTGTCGGTGGGCAGATCTGGCACAAGGTTCAAATACATGGTTTTTCTAGCTATACATACGTAGACGGTTATGTTAGCTTTGGAGAATAGCGATCGCTTATATCTGAATGACATTCTCACGTGCATTGGCCAAGCCACGTCAATGCCTAGATTCTGGAACGGGTAGGCCTGCTTAAACAGAATAGATGACAGATCCCACGTCTAGCTGCTGCAACAGTTTGACTTTAGACAAGCTGTTCATAGCTGTTGCAGATGTGAACATCATGTTGTTGTTCTCACCGACACATGGCTGAATGATCAAATCAACTCGATTCAATTATTTGGCACTAGGTACACGATTGACCGCAAACGGATAAATGTAGGGAAAAAGGGGTGGTAGACTACTCGCTGTATCTAATCGGCTCTGGTCTAAACGTGCAACAGATATTAGCCTCAGGCTCGAACAACTTTGGGTACATATCCATTCTAACGGTACAAATACTTTTCGAGCGTGTTCAAAATTCATACGGCTGATTCAACTCAGGTGGAACATGGTCTTCGTGATGTCCCTCGCAACGTGATCAATTTTGGAAGTATTCGGTTTTCTGACGATGAAATTCTAGCTGCAATAAGTAAGCTGAAATCCTCAACATCGGCACTGCCTAATGTAATCCATGCCGTTGTACTAATTAAATAAACCAATGTAAATTTTCAAGCAATCGTTATCGCAATCAGTATTTCCCGTGTGCTGGATAAAATCTGCTATGTTTCCCGTTTTCAAAAAAGAAGATAAGCAGTATGTTGCGAGCTATCGTGACATAACCTCGCTATGCGCTGGATCAACGTTCTATTCGGTGAAACCAAGGCCTACATATCAAAGAATCGACATTGTTTTTTCTTCGGTAGATCATCACTTACTACTTAGCCCAATTTACTTCACATTGTATTAAAAATATCGAAATTGGATCACAGGTAGACATTGTATATACGGACCTTAAGGTAGCGTGCGACCAAGTAGACCACGCTTCTACTAGCAATGAATGAATGATTGGGCGCATCGTCTGCTTTCACTAGATGGCTTAAGTCATATCTTGTAGATCGTACTCTGTTTGTGAAATTGGGAATAAGTGAATCATACAGTTTTATCAACATGTTGGGTGTGCCTCAAGGAAGCATCCTAGGACCTTTGTTGTTTTTGCTTTTCTTCAATGACTGTTTCTATGTGATATAAATTGTGATGTAAATTGTGTCTCACTGTACCGTTCATAGCAGATTGTATTGATCTGAAGCCATGCCTAGATAATTTCTGTGATTGGTGTTATCACAATTTGCTGACTCTTAGTGTACCTCAATGCTGTGTGAATTTCTTCACCCGCAGAAAAAAATCTAGACCAACATGAGAAAAGGGCGGAAGTCCAAATGAGAGTCTATCTTTGTTTACTCCCTCTTCATTCAATAACTCGGCCGCTTCTACGTTTGCTACTTAACTCTTAGCATAATATGCTAGATGACATCAGAGTCTTTCAATATTTATTGAAACAATGTTGGAAAGTTTTATGTTGACGCCATAATAATCGAAAGAAAAAGTAAACACAGAGAGACTCTCATTTGGACTTCCGCCCATTTCACATGTTGGTCTAGAAATCCAATAATCTCGAATTACTTTCTTTCCAGGGATATTCTTCATTATAAGACTAGCTTAAGAGTTCACTGATTCATATTGTTTGCGAGCTCTGCATTTTTCATTCATTCGGTCTATCCTTGAAGCTTCAGCACCTATATGGTCTCCCTATACGAACATTTGAATCAACATAATTGAAGCAGTGCAAGCAAGATTCCTTCGTTCTGCTCCAGCCCCGTGGCAGAAAATGCTCATGGGGAGAGTTTTGATTTCTCTACGTGTCTCATAAAAGAAAGGTTAAACTTTGAAGATTTTTTGTAAGACCTGGAAGGCCGAGTATTGTGTACCAATATACTTGGCTCAACAAATTAGGTAAATGTCTATTATCGAGAAGGAATGGAATTGGTTATTGGTAGCGTTTGATTGGTTTGAAGTAGTTAATCCTAGCGACTAAACTTAAATCTCTTGTATCTTGCCATCCTCATTCATCCGAGACCACCGTTACGCCGTAAAAACATTATTCTGTTTTACGTTACGAAAAAAAAACTTATGAACAAAAATCATCTATTACATGGGTGCGTTTCGACTTCGTCTCATCAGAAACTGACACTAACTTTTTGTCGGAATAGATTAGCGCCGGATTGACGCAAATCTCTAAAACTAAAACACACTTTGTGTTTCAATCGAACGACTGGTCAAACGTGATGTCCGAGAAGTTCTGTTTATACAGTGAAGCCGAAACTTGTCTTGGCTTAGCAGGCTTATTTTTTCTTCTTAGGGTGAAATATAGCATAGAAATCATCTGTTTTATGAATATGTTCAATCTCGCTTCAGTATCGTCCTCATAACCCTTTTATTAGTGGAAATATTTGTTTTTGTTTTATGAAATTCAGTTACGGTTTCCTTGTCATCACCAAATCGATTTTATGTACGTGAGCTAGGTTCACAACTTTATGATCATTAATCTCAGTTGATTCATGATATTATTCATAGATAGCTCGCAAGATCAAGACATTGTGGATATTTTCTCGTGCTCTATTTCACGAAACTCGGAATTTTATTCATTAATCAATTCAAGCCTCGTGAACTAATTTATGATGCCTAATATATTAGACATGACTTACCATTCGTGCTTCTGAAATAGTTCACAAAATCATGAAAATAGTTCACAAAATTCATGCTTTCGTGATTTCGTTCATGATTCCTAGTATAATAGTCACGACTGACCATGCGTACCCGTGAAATAAATCACTAAATTATGAAATGTTATTCATGTCATCAACTGGTTCATTTTATCTAGTGTATTAGTCACAAGTTACCGTTCGTGCTTGTGAAATGGTTCACAAAGCCATAAAATATTATTCATGCAATCGTAAACAGTCTCATGATTCCAGTTATATTAGTCACGATCGTGGAATGGTTCCCAAGTTTATTACATATTATTCATGTATACGTGAACTGGTTCATGAATTCAAGTACATAATACACGATCTATTTTGCGTAAAGATATCCCTGAAAAAATCGGTTGCATGGAACTTGGTAAACATGGTGAACTAATGTCTTGTTACGTGCATTTTTTCATGAAATATCCAGATACCTGCGACCAAAAAAAGGTACGAGCTGTAGATACAGAAATACTATTAGGACTATTATCGTTATTCATTTGATACGGTTCAGTGTGATGTCTGGATAGAAATAAAAACTGTGCTGAGCGCCACAAATCGTGCTCGTAATATAGTTTACCGAACAATTCCCGCGAACCAGTCACACTTTTATGATCCAGTTCACCGTGTCACGGTACTTCGAGTAAAAAAACCGATAGTAACCAAAAAATAACAGAACGCGATAAGGCGAAGAGAAATTGCGAATACCACGATAAAACTGCTGATATCATGTCACATTACTCCACGTGTCAAATTTTCGTTTTCGTAGTAAGCTTTAGAATAAAATATCACGACAAGATGAATCATGGACGTAAATCACATTAACCGTGATTGAAATATTCAAAATCGTGACTAGGATCCTAAAGTTATGAACATGAATCACTTTACTCATGACTGAAATATCACGATAACGTGAATAGAAATTACGAAAATCGCGACTAAGATCCTGAAATCATGCAGATCCCGCTACTCTAACATAAAAATCCGATAATAAACTCATAAAAAAGTGCGGTAACATGATAAGAAATAACAAAAATCGGGGATTAGCTCCTGAAATCATCAATATCGCTGTGTATTCCCAAATTATGAACAAGACACATAACAAAAACTAAACATGTCCAGCGAACAACAGTAACCCAACCGAATATTCTAATGTGACGCTATGTATATAGTCGGGACGAGCTAGTTTTGTAGAAACACAGATAGTTTCATGGATACGAGGTCTATTATTCTTAATTTCAGGAACTTGGTCACGGTTTTCGTAAATCGTTCAGTTCACGAAATCGTCCCTATTGTGCTATTTTATGGCAAGCGCCATTTAGCATATTCCGAGAAAAACGATTTTTAAAGTTTTAGATTGAATGGCTTGCAACTTATAAATGGTATAAAAAATTCAGGAATACAATTGATGCTTCTATCTGTTCTGCATTAATATCTCAAATATTACGAAGATCGGTTGACTATGTTGCGAGTTTTTATTATAAATGTAAACAAAAGTCGCACTCACACGTGTCATAGGTGTGTATTGATGACAAAGTTTTTATAACATGTCATAACCGAGCATGGAAAATTTTCCATGCAAAAAAAAATCACCAATTATAAACTTTTCTTCATATTTTTGGCTTCATTTGGTCTATAAACAATCTGTTAGATGTATTTTGAAGGATGTGAGTTAGGGAATCTAGAAAAAATAGTTATTTTTGGTTACAGTGTAGCCAAATATGCTATACAGTAATACCTCACTATAAAGCAACCTCGATATAAAGTAACCTCGACATAACCTAATTTTTACCTCGATATAACGTAACTTTATCTTGAAGACCAAATATTGAAAAATATCAACTCATAATCGATTTTTATGGTTATAGTTGCATTTTTAATTATTTTGGAAAGAGTTTTATTTATTTTTTGTTTGCAATAAAAATACCAAAATTCTAAATATTTTATTTAATTAAATAAAACCCACATCTTAATAAAATAATATGTAGAAATCTGTTTGTTAGTGTTGGTTGTAGTAGATTAATTCTATTTGCTTGTTTTGGCACGTTGGTTACCGTAATATGCCGTTTGATTACAGAACTGGCACGTGGGCGTCTGCGCAGGTTATGTGCATGGCGTTTATTGGGTGTAGTTGATATCTTGAGAGGATCTGCCCTTGAAAGGCAACTACGAAGGTATATCACCACTTGACCACCGCTGAGAATGCCAGTGAAAAAAAATCTGCAAGTGTTGTTTGTGGCGATTTCCACTTCTCCATTCCCCAACATGAATCTTTTAATGTAATCTGTGTTAGTGCGCGGTGCCAAATCGTGTGGGTGGATTTCCATCATATTGTTGATTGCACTACAAGTCCGCATTAGAACACTGCGTACTAACTCTCTTCTGCGACTACCTTTTAGGAGAGCCAACTACGGTCGCCACAGCGCTGTGACCGGACTTCAGCGAGTCTTCAATAGAGCTACCACAGGTTTCGACTTTCACTGGACTAGATATATGATTTTTTGTCTATCCTTAAGTGTAACTAGGCTAAAAACTACCATTGGGGTGAAGGGGCCTGTTGGTGTTTATACAACAAACAAATACACGGGGATCTTGGTTTATCACATTCGACGTTGTGTTACATGTTGTGCTTTGTTACGAAGCTTTCTGTCTCGATTAAAGAATTGATCGTTAGCAGTACCAGTTGTATGTGTGACACTTCTGTAATCACAAGCTCTTTTTAACTGCGTAAAATCAATCGCGATATTATCCCTAAATGGGTGCTCTAATCTGTGAATCACCTCTCTCACTGTAGGCAGCAATGGGACTTTGCTGTTTGTATAGTGTACACTAGAGTGACAAGAAAAAAATGACCCCTATCGGCCCATGCCTGAGTCGATTCCTAGTCCCACCAGGAGTACTTGCTCCAAATTTGAAGCAAATCGGACAAGTCTAGCTACCGGACCAACGTGCCTGCAGTTTATATGGGATTTTTCGACAATTCACATGGAGAAAACCCACTAACTCGCACTTTCGCCGCTAGGTGGCACTGTGTGCATCGTTTTATCACTGTAAGTGAAAGTAAGAAAGATAATTTAATTGCCTACAACTTTTTCGGAAACTGCTAGTGGATCCGGCTTTGTTAAAAGAAGTTATTAAACTTTTAATGAAGTGATGTCTGAGTCAGTTTTGCATGGGGCCTAGCGGTGCATGGATGTGGATCAGTACTTGATACGCACGAGCTAAACATTTTGTGTAATAATGGTTAGGTTTAGGTCAATAGTATGTTCAGAAGATTTATAGTAAGTAATACGAGTCATGTTTTGGTTAGAAAATATTAGTTCCACATTTTACCGCATAGAGGGCGCCAACATTAACTTTTCAAAGGAAAGAGATAGAGATTAGGTGTCTTCCACAAAGTTGTAGATCAAGATTTTTTAAATAACTCTTCCGAACATCTTGATATTCTATCTCACTTCTATGAAAAGTTAGTGTTGGCGCCCTCTATGCGGTCACAGGTGGAACTAAAATTTTATAACCAAAACATAACTCCTATTATGTTTATTTGTTTATTTGTTTATTTGTTTATTTGTTGTACCGTCACCAACAGACCCCTTGGCCCCAATGGTGGTTACTTAAACTAATTACATTTCAGAATACGAATTATTTTAGTTTTTATCGAATTCCTTGTCTATATGTTCTACAATTCTTGTGAATATAATATACAGCTGAATATACTATACAGCTAAATCTAACCATTATCTCACAAAAATGTATAGTTGGTGGGAATCGAGTACTGATACACAACCATGCACTGCTAGGCCCCATGCAAAACTGACTCAGACATCACTTCATTAAAAATTTAATAACTTCTTTCAACAAAGCCGGATTCACTAGCAGTCTTCGACAAAGTTGCAGGCAATTAAATTATCTTTCTTATTTTCACTTTCAATAATAATACGACGCATACAGCACCCCCTAGCGGCGAAAATGCGAGTTAGTGTTTTTTCTCCATGTAAATTGTCGAAAAATCCTATACAAACTACAGGCACGCTGGTCCGATAGCTAGACTTGTCCGATTTGCTTCAAATTTGGAGCAAGTACTCCTGGTGGGACTAGGAATCGACTCAGGGGTGGACCGATTGAGTTTTCAAAAATTCTTAATTTTTCTGGGCACTCTAGTGTACACTTAGCAGAGAGGCGCGTGTGACATTTTTTCGTTTGTTTGCTATTAACAAACGGTGCGTTTTTTGACTTCTGATCTGTACAAGCTGAGAAACCAGACTTTAATTATTTGCTATTTTTGTTTTTTCTCCATTTTTCCAATTCTACATCCTTCCCTCATCATTCGCATATGATTCTTATCAGGAAAGTGATGAGAAGTTACGAAACAGCTCGAATTCCCGACAACATATGTTTTATTTTGAACCAAATTATCTCTATTCCCAACTTATATTCGAATGGAAATTAATGGTGTTCAATTCGTATCAAAGATCCATTCCATTTGAAACTAGGCTGGTTAAGCATTTCTAAGAAACAGGTATGAGAGTGGTGTCCAGAAACTGATTAAATTTGTTGAGCTCTATCGATTAATGAATATGACTCGGGTTTTCTAAGCATCGGAATAAATATTAAAAAGGAAACGTATTTAGCAGTCGGAAGAACAATTTACAAATAACATGCATTACCATTATTACCAAAAGTGAAAATACATATTGTGGTCGTTTGCAATCCAATTAAGTCCTGATTAGTAACCGAGTAGTATCTCACATACGATTCTTACTGTTTGTCAGGGCCGCCGAGAGGGGGGGGGGCGGGGTGTTTCCCCCCGGGCCCGGAGTTTTGAAGGGGGCCCGGATTTTTAACAGAAACTGAAATTTTGGCAAAAGTATTTGCCAATTTATTTGAGAATACAATTAAAAATTCAATATCTTGTGTATGAGGTAACTAGAATAGCGAAAATTCTAAACTACTGCATATTTGATATCAACTATGTTTATACCAACCTAATTCTCGCATCGAAACAAGATCAGACTCGAGCGGGCATGGCGGAATTTGTACATTGAATGTCATGTACGTAGCTCACCTGGGTTCGAATCCCAACCCCGCACATAGGAATAGAGATTTGTTATAGGAAAATTTCTAACCTGAATGAAGAAGCGAATGACCTTAAGGTAAAAATATTTATAATCGAAACAAAAATATAATCAGATTTGTAAGGGTTAAATGATTAAATAGTTTGATTAGAAGTCATGAGGTTGTCTTCGAATTTCGCCAATTTGAAATCGATTTTTTTGATTTATTTAATTTCCAATCTGCGAAAGCGCTGGATTAGTATCGAAAGTAATTATTGAAAGAAAAAAACACTGCTTAGGGTTGCCACACCGGTTTTTGTAGACGAATTCCGTATCTTCGCTCAGGTAAATCCGAATTCGCCCGGAAAAATCCATTGGATTATTTTGCATCTTTGCGTTGCCCTTTTCTTTATCAAGAATCACCCAGTACCCAGTCCTCATAAACATCATCCTCGGGTTGCAGGTCCTAATTGTTAAGGAGGGCCCCTCTTGGCGTTGAAAAATATTATTTTAAAAGTGCGCTTTGGGTTTACTTTACCCCATTGAACCTTCGCTTCAATACATTAATGTTCCTCACAAAGATTCTCGAAAGAAACCGAAGTGTGATTCCACACCCCGTGTTTGTTTACTAAGGAGCAGAGCAAAGCTCGCTCGGGTTATCTTCACACGAGAGTGGTTGGTGCTTTTGGATTCTTTGTGAATATCCGAGAAAGTGAATCACTACATCCAACTAAATCAACAAAACTGTTACCAAATGCAAAAAACATACAACTAAATGTGAACGGCACAGAAAGGTGGAGTGATTTACCAAAACATTACACTCCACGATGAATGTGAAGAAAATAAGATATTTTTTACATTTCTTACAAAAGAAATGTATAGGATTCGCTCAAACTTTGAAAACTTTTTCCGAGGCCCGGAGGGCCGAGACTCATATACCAATCGACTCAACTCGACAAATTGAGACAATGTCTGTATGTGTGTGTATGTGTGTATGTGTGTATGTGTGTATGTGTGTATGTATGTATGTACAAAATGTCATGTAATTATCTCAGCAATGGCTGAACCGATTTTAATGAAATTAGTTTCAAATGAAAGGACTAACGTTGCCATTTGACACTATTATTTTTGATTTTCGATATGTTGTTTACTTTCTGAGATATGAGCGATTTTATCAAAACACAGCAGGTTTTTTGCAAATAACTTTCGAACAATACAATACAATCCCACAATCTGCACATAAATAGAAAGCCTTTAAAAATACCTTTCTAGCAAGCTATAGATTGTCTAAATCCGTGCACGAGCGGCGGAGATATTGAACATTTTGTATTTTTAGTCCTCGCTTATTAATTTCCACTAATTAAAAATGAGATTGTTTCATACAGAGTATTGCTTTACTGGTGTTTTAGGGGCAAAACTAAACCGATTTTGAATATCGGGGTATGAAAACACATCTACGTGATTCAAGGAATTCGATGTTGAGAACATTTTGTGAATTTTATAATAAATGAACTATTTCTCAAAAATCAATATATAAGTTCACTTCAAAGACAAAATAAAGTGTTCATAAAGAAACAGTGAGTTCCAGTATTTATTCCTTGGATTAGGCATTGCGTTCAATCATGAGGTAAATGTTGGATGGTATATCAATACACAGATCAACAAGTAATTCACCTAGTAGTGAGATAAAAGATTTCTAATATAATTATACTTGTCGCGTCACCGAAAGCGAGTATATGTTTGAAGCGCAAAAATCTAGCGAAAATTTAGCTCTTTTGCAAGATTTAGGTTATACTGGTTATGGCGCAAAAATTATTACTTACATTATTTAAGATAAGAATGTAAGAATCAATATATCATAATAATATACCTACAAAAATAATGTCACTGCATTAACCATCATTTGCCATTCCTCACAGCCCTCCCCCCCCAATCTCTTTCTCTCTCTCTCTCTCTCTCTCTCTCTCTTTCTCGCTCTGTTTCTCTTCCATTGCATCTATCTAGCTATTTCTGTATCCATTTCTAAGTTGTGTGATAAGATCTTCTGCCAATCTGAAATGTTTATTAATTGTAATTGAGAAGGTTTTAGAAAACAAAACCATTTTTTGTCTGCTGCTACATCAACTCAACTTTAATTCAATTGTATTCAAAGCCTGTATCTACACTATAATTAAGGAAATTCATGGCTATATAAGAAAAATATTTGGCTTAACTGGGTAATATGAAAGTTTGACGATGGAAATTTTCAAAACAGTCATTCCACGAGCGATATTTAAACTATTCGTATCTCTATTGAATTTTAAATGAAATATTTGCTCAAAGACTGAAAGCTGAAGCCAGCAGGATTGGAATTGCCATCAACGTTTCGAAGACAAAATACATGAGAGGAAGAGGTTCTAGAGACGACAATGTGAACCTCTCACCCGAGTTCGGATTGACGGTGACGAAATCGAGATGGTCGACGAATTCATGTATTTGGGCTCACTGGTAACCGACGACAATGATAACAGCAGAGAAATTCAGAGACGGATCATAGCGGGAAATCGTTCCTACTTTGGACTCCAGAGAACGCTCCGGTCGAACAAAATTCACCGCCGCACGAAGTTGATTATCTTCAAGACGCTGATTCGATCGGTGGTCCTCTACGGCCACGAGACCTGGACTATGCTCGTGGAGGACCAACGCCTTGGAGTTTTTGAACGAAAGGTGTTGCGTACCATCTATGGTGGCGTTCAGATGGAAGACGGAACGTTGCACAGGCGAATGAACAATGAGTTTTATCAGCTGCACAATCGTTGTATTGGTACGAACTTTCATGAAAAATAACGGATCAAAGACCAAAAATATCCACAACTTAGATCCAGGAAAAGAAGTCTCCCAAAGTACCCACTCTCGATGGGGGATGCAACTACAATGTGTCTTCTAACTTATCGTCGTCCATATTTGGATATACTGAGTAGTTTGAACTATTTCCTTTTCACGGTATTGGTCTGTATAGGACTTATTTATCCATATTTCCTGCACGAGAATTCCGAACGAAACAATATGAAAGCTATAAGGATGAATGGAAAGAGACTGCATTGCAATCAACTGAATGCACGGCTTTTGCTATCGACATAGCCTAGACATTTCACACTATTTACTTCAATGTAAATAAAAACTTTGAAATATCTACCTGTCTCATTCACGAATCGCATTCTCCCTGTCGTTCTCTGTTTAAGGGGCTTGAAAGCACATGTGACCTTGTTTCATTTTACTATATTCAATTGCGCGTTAAAATACTGGACCAGTAAATTCTATTCTGCACATAATTTTTTTTTTCGGGAATATGTGACCAAAAAGTAAACTTCGAATTCGTCAAGTAAAGAAGCATGAAAGCAAAAAGAATAAAACCAAAAAAAAATGGAAGCCCTAGAAAGTCCATTGCATATTTATTAGCCTTTTATCAGAAGATGAGATTTTCAAAAACATTTCAAAACTTTCTGATGCAATGGTTCTCAAATTCGTACAATCCGGTTTATTCATTTTTTTTATTCAAAAATGTTTTTGGATTCAAATATATGACCATTTCATTTTAATTAAGTATTTCATTCCGCATCTTTTTATTCGTTTTTTTCATCTGCGTTCATTTTACTTATTTTATTTGTTTCATTCTTTGGATTCACTCTGATCAGTTTATTCTTTTTGTGCATTTTACTTATATCAGTCATTGTTTTCATTGTATGCATTTTATTCATTTTTTCTAGTTTATTCATTTTGTTCAGTTTCTTCATTTTAATAATCTGACTACTTTTTCAGTTTTAATCATTTCATCCAAATAATTTATTTGATTCAATTTATTTCTTTATATTAATTTATAACCTTTTACCATTGTTCAAGTTTTCATTTTGATCAATGCATTTAATTCTGCTCATTTTCTTCTTTTTTTCATTTTATCACCTCGGCTCATTTTGTTTATTTGAATCGTTTGTTTTATTTATGCATTTCATTTATTTTTTACTTTATTCATTTTGTTCATCCATTCTTTTTATTCATTTGATCCATTTCATTAATTTGATTCATTGTATTCACTGGATGAATTAAATCAATTTGATTCATTTAATTCATTTGATTCATTTAATTAATTTGATTAATTTGATTCATGTGATCCATGTTTATGTTTATTACTTTCACCAACAGGCCCCTTTGGCCCCAATGGTGGTTGCTTAAACTAATTACATTTTAAAATTCATTTGATTCATATGATTCATTTGATTCATTTGATTCGTTTGATTCATTTGAATCATTTGATTCATTTGATTAATTTGATTCATTTGATTCATTCATTTGTGTATATTATAATTTTGATTTCCATTAATTTTTCTACTCATTTTATGAATTTAAAAACCTATTGTTTCATTTTTTGCTTTACTTTTTTATTTTGGTCGTTTTGTTGATTTCTATAATTTATTCAGTTTATTCGAGATTTTATTCGTGCAAGACTAGAAATTAATTCTGCAAACTAATCCAATAGTGAAATGTGTAAGAAATGTCTCATCTCACTGCTAGGTGGATTAAATCGGTTTTTTTTATTTGATTTATCTTTTCTTGACACTATGCGCACTTTTTTTAATTTTACATTTAGTTTGTTGTTTGAATTTATTTCAAATTTCATTTCTAGTGCTTTTTCTATTCTTTAAATAATATTAAAAATATTTTATTAATTTTTTCGCGCAAATATCTTTTTTTTTGTGTTCCTATAGTATACTATTTTTTGTTTTCCATTTTGTCTGTTTGCTCCATTTTTGTTCAACACTTCCAATTTTCTTTACTTTTTCGTCTTTTCATCGTTTCAATTTTCCAGTATTTCAAAATTTTCTGGTTCGTCCATTTTTTTGAATTTCTCTATGGTTATTTTATTCTCGTCTGTTATATATACTCCTATAGTTTTATGCATTCTTAACGTTTTATTTGTTTTTTTTATTTTTTCTATTGCTTCAAATATTTCTTGTTTTTAATCTTAAATAAATTTTATTATTCTTGATTTATCGAGTTTTTCAGTTTTATGCATTTTGTATATTAATGTTTGTATTCATATTAGTAGTTTTTTTTCATTTTCATTGATTCTACATTTTTTTCCTACTTTCTTATCGATTTTTTATTATGTTCACCATTTGTTCAATAATGTTCGACTTTTTTGATCTTCGCAATATGTTTCTCTGGTTTCCTGTTATCCTTTATCAATTTTTTATAGGTTTTGTTTTGGTTTTTCTCGATTAAACATTTTTTTAAAAATTGACATAAATTTGTTCATTTGGTTGATATTGTTGTTTTTAGCTTTTTTGTACATTCTATAAATATTTAGTTTTCCTATTGTTTTTTTATATCTTTTGCTGATAGCCATTTAGATATTTTTAATTTTTTGTGATTACTACATTTTTAATCTTGCCATTTGCTTACTTTTATAAATACCGTAAACCGGGGTGACATTGATCACTTTTCGAAGTAATCATTGCATATTTTTGGACGCAATACATTTTTTTCAAGTTTAATATTTTTGAACCATGTACTGATGTAAGGAGAACAAGATTGGATGGTTTTACCTAAAATTGTCTGCTTGCAGCTTTTTTTCCAAAAATGATTTCAAGTTGATGTCCGTTTTCGTATTCCGGGGTGACTTTGATAACCTCCATTTTCACCCACATTAAGTTATTGATGTCAATGTTTTTCATTCAAATGTTTGTTTAAACTAATTTTGGAAAGATGTTCATTGTTAAATATATGTTAATTGGTATTATACAAAGTATTCAATGTACTGTAAAATTCGAGTAACCAAAATTCGTATAATTTGTGTCCAACTAGAATAAAAGATTCTGAAAACCTTTAAAACTGCTAAATTTGTTTTATTTCAGTGCTTTATGAATGTACAAAATGTTTCATCCATTTTAACACTTTGGAATATTGAACAATAAAAAAAGTTGTATTTAAAATAAATAAACTCTTAAAAGTAAATTTGGTACATCTCACTCTAAAGGAAAATAAAATCTCGCTTGTAATTTATTACTCTTGCTCAAATCTGAGATTTATTTGTTTCATAAAAAATAGACACTTTATGAAGCTTCGTAAAAATAAGGTAAAGTCAAATTTCGGTTTTTTTTGTACCCAAAAACCGAACAAAATACCCAAAAAGTATAAAAAACCAGTATTTCATAAGTTTAGAGTAAAAATAATTTCAAACTAAAATTATTCGGTAGACCATTCTGGTTTAATAAGCGATCTACGAAAAATGTTTCGAGTGATCAAAGTCACCCCGGTTTACGGTACTATTAACAAAAATGGCGCTTTTCAAAGTCACCAGACCAAAACTGTCGAAGAGGTAATAAAAACTCCCAAAGTATAAAAAACTCTATACGTTTTTTCTTCATTGGTACTACAAAGAACTAAAGCAAAAAATGGTACATGAATATAAAATTTCAGCGCACTATACATAATATCAGTGAACTCCAATGGATTTCAAACATTGACTTATTTGTACTCAGGCAATACACAGTGGTTGGGGCCCGTACGTTGGACCCCCCGGGCCCGTAGTTTCTCTCTGCGGCCCTGCTGTTTGTGCTTATACTTAATACGTCATAATTGAGAAACCAGTTGGAATATTAAAGCTCGCTTGACGGACAAAAAGTTGGTCGATTAGTTGCTGGAAAAATCGAATTCAGATACACAAAAAATCGTAGTTAATTTACACCGGAAATAGTTCACATCATTCCATACTGATTAATCCGCCCCGTTGAAGTCCGACAGTTTCCATTATAAACGATTCTCGTACTTCGAAGGCAAACATAGCATGAAGTTCATTCTGAATTCCAAATTCAAAGCACAGCCAAACCGTCGACATTTTCCCTCTGCAAACATTATGAAAACCGACTCGAGGCTATCCCTCCCCGAATATCACACAGCCATGACTCACGTGCAAATCAAATACCGTCGTCGAAATAAATGTTAGCAAATAAGCTTGCCGGAGCTAATTTCATGCTATTTACGTTTTCTCATAAAAACACATCTTTTCAATATTTATCATTCTAAATCCCCTCTTCAGGCTCCACTTTCACTGTCACCCGCATCCTGGTGCCCTGCTATGCCAATTCACTCCCTTCAGACTTCAGATAGCGACTGCTCACGAAAAAAAATCACCTCAACCAAGTTTCTGCCGACAGAAAATAGGAAGCAGATTTAGGGCACTCCGCTCGACGCCGATTGCTGCTAGGGAGTCGGCGTACTTGGTGGCGCCGCAAGGGTCGGCGAAAGGGTGGAGATGATGGCCAGAATTTGGACGCACACACACACACACAGAAGCGTTGGAACTGTCCATCATAAATCAGAACATTTTTCGCCCGTCATAATTGTGCATTCCGCACGAGTGCGAATCTTTAATTCCTAACCATTTCGGGAGGAATTTGTTTGTTTGGAATAGTCCTGCTTTGCCGGAACACGCACAACGACTGACGGCATGGGACCACATGCGTCTGATTTCCGCACGACCGCGTTGAATGCAACTTCCGCCGGTTTTGGGACGAGATTGGAATAAATTGTACGTTTTGGTTGCGTGCATTCATGTTACGAACGAAAGACTACAATAGGAATAGGAAATGTTTGTGAGAAAAATAAGTATTCCAAACCACCAAAGATTAGTCAAGTTGCTGATCATTGTAAGTAATCCGATGATTTTTTGTTACTTTTATTGCAGCTTGTCATTTCTTAAAAGTTGGATCATTTTTTTATGAATTTAACGAAAGACAAAGAAAAAATCGAAGATATATGATACGAACTCGTGACCTCATGGTTTTGACTGCATCAATCTTGTCTTTGATTGGCGTTAGCCAATTCGATACCATCAGCAGTGAAGAGTGCGTTCAAAGATATTATATATTTTCAATTAAATTCTGAACCAAATTCTATAATTAAAAATAAATTCCAGCAATTTCAGCGAATAACCTTGGGCAAAGTTGAAAAACCCAGCATTTCAAAAAATCTGTGACATGAAGTGTCTAAGATGATTGAAACCTATGCACTATGGGCAAAAATTCTTTGAAGTAATCGAAATTTTAAAAACTTTGAATCAATACTGAATTTTCATTTCTAGAATGGTATCAAACAACATCCATTGGAATAATTGGTGTCTGTTTATAAGCCCAAATTCAATATGGTAATCGTGGATAAAGATATGCACTTTTTCACAAGTTCTGTTTGTTTCCAAGCCACAGGCCAAAACGAATTTTGGCATTTTATTTTGTTGTCTCAGGTCCAGCTAGCAACTTGTGCACGTTGATGGTTTGCCAGAGCAGTATGAACACCCTCCCCCCACAAAAACCCTTTTCTGTTTACCTGCCAAAAACTACCTACACCTACCAACGAACCAAACCACTTTTCCGCCGTTCGGTTATCGCTGGAAAAATCTTCTTCTCGTACAGTTTGTTTCCACAATAAAAGGTACAATGGAATTCGGGCGCTTCGGTGAGATGTTTAGCAAACGATAGGAGACTTGATTCAATGCCAAGCATCCCATTTTACAGAGTCTGTGTATTTTTCCGAATATTTTCCCTGTTGCTAATAGTCCTGTTGTATTGTCCCTTATTTTTGCTTGCTCGCTTCCAGCATTCATGGGAAATGACGGTGGACAAAGTGCCGGAAAATCAGGGGAAATTATATCGATGTTTTCACTGATTTCTCTTTAGATATTTCCTCCCCCGCACGCACTTGACTGCGCTGTGTAGGAGTCTATTCGAGCCCCAGATAAGGAAGGTAGCTTGAAAAGGCTGCACACAGCAAAGAGAAAAGGTGTCTTCGCTTCTGGTAGCGATTTGATCTTTAAGACAGCAGTAGCGTGTTTAAAGTCAAACCTTGAAATCGAAGGTAGAGTGAGTAAAAAAGTTCAATTTCCGGAGGTGCTTTGTGACTTTTACTGTTTATGTGACGGTTGCAATATGGGAACCTAATGGGAAGAGTTGATACGCAACATCAAATGTAGTACATTTAAGAATTTATACTTTTCCTATATGTAAAAGTATCGATTCTTCTCAAGTCTTTTTTCAAGATAAAGACCCGGATCTCAAAACAGATACGGATAAGAATACGAAAGTTTCGGCAGATTTTTTTTGATTTTATTTTGCGTTGGATTGTATTGTTTAGTTTGCATTACATTTCTAATTCAATATATTGGGTGTTTAGCCACAAGTGGCGACTTTTCATCCCTGTTGTGTACACGATTCGGTTAATTATTTTTAAGATAGGGGAGACCGGGGCTAGTTGGCGGTGTTTTCAGTTTTCATTTTTCACCGCTTTGATTTTGGTAGATCTTGTAAAATAGAACACCTTGCATGAAAGGGTAGACTGTAGGCAACATCTCTGAATTTTATTAAAATGTTTGATACGTTGCCTTCATTTCTATAGACAAAAATATATGACGCGGAAAAGTCGCCAACTTACCCCAGCATCGGGGTAAGTTAGCGGTATGTATGGGGTAAGTTGGCGGACTGCCAGAAAATAAGCAATCCAATGAAAATACAATTACATAAGTGGTCCATATGAAATGTGCCGATTGTCATTTCAATAAAACTGTATAGTATTCGACACATTTCATTATATTTCAGTCTCAATACCCTGTCATTTTGACTTCGACGCGTACTCCATATTCAAAAGCAAATTTTCGAAATTCTTCAGGCGATTGGCTGAAATAATTGTCCCCTGCATTGACGAGAGACACAAGAAAAAGTTTCTCTTACTTTAGAGTGAATTCCAGAAATAAAAATATATGATGACTGTTTTGCAATATAAATAGTACCGCCAGCTTGCCCCGTGTGCGTTACCGCCAACTTACCCCAACCGCATATTTTATGAAAAAGGATTTTAAAAAAAACACTTTTGGGTATGAATAGGTATAATATCTATACGGATGCTGAAAGCTCTTTTGACTCACTATCGAAAAATATAATCGTTCGGGGAATAGATTAAAAACCACCTTAAATAACACAAAATGTTTAAAATTAAGAAAATTTACAAAGTATGCTCAAAAACACAATATCGCCCACAGCTTCTACAAAACATAATGTTTCGCAACAAAAACACATTGGATAATGCGTTTCACATTACTTGAGGTACACAACGAGAAACAGCGCTTTATGTCTAATAGAAACAGAGAAAAGGGGGTTCCGCCAACTTACCCCAACCGCCAACTAGCCCCGGGCTCCCCTATGATATGTTTCCGCAGTTAAATGACTTTTGCAGTAGAAAGTTTTAAACTTACTTGTGTTGTGCGTAAGGAAAAAACCTGTTTTAATTCACCTAGCGGTGCAATTGTGCCTTTCTCAACCATGAACACGAGAATATTTAAGTTGTTTATATTCATTAAAAGCTTTCAAATGCATATATTACATTTTATTCTTATACATGACATGACATCTATATACAAGAAAAGAAATCATTATTTGAGTTCTAAAATTTTGTACAAGAAAAAACAGCCACGGTAATATTAAACTGAAATGACAAAAAGGTGCGAAATCGGCAAAGTCCCAAAAAGTCGATTTTTCTAAAAAAAAATTTTTTCGTGATAACATGAAATCTTGACGTTTCATGCATTTTAAAGATGTTTGGCATCAAAAATACGAATTCGATTTCTGAAATTTCATGGGGTTCCCGCTTGGAAAAAAATTTAGAGTTCTGGCTTATATGGGAATTTCATATGTGACCGGACGGTTCACTCTATATTTCCGGAACGATATAAGCGATCATTGCGGAATTTTGTAGACATCTGTGGGGATAATATAGTTATCATTTGGGACTAAGTTTGTGAAAATCGGCCCAACCATTTCCGAGAGATTGATATGAGTTTGCTAGTTTTGAAAGATGACCGCTTTTCCCGGGCACTTCCGGAACCGTCTATGGTGGTCAATGTAGTCAACGAAAGTTTGTTTGACCGTCGGTGACCTAGAACAGCAAATTTAAGTTGTTTGAGAGCCATTTTAGCGAAATTTTTACCTTTTCTGCTTTCATCGGAGTATCGGTTTGAATCACAATTTGCTATGTGATCGCACGCCACAACCCGTAACTCCGGAACTGGAAGTCGGTTGGGGATAAAATTCAATAGCCATTTACGGGGATGCAACATCTTTCATTTGAGACTAAGTTTGGTTGATTCGGTCTAGCCATCTCCGAGAAACCGATGTGACTGTTATTCTGAATTTGGATACTTCCGCCGGGGCTTCCGGAACCGATGATGGTGGCCAATGTCACCAAAAAGACTTTGAATGGCTGTTAATGACCTAGTACTACAAATCGAAGCAGTTGTGGTCACATTTTGGAAAAAAATTTACCATTATACATTCATTGCAGAATTTATTAAAATCGGCATTTTCTGCGTGATCGTACTCATCACCCTGTAATTCCGGAACCGGAAGTCGGATCCATTAGAAATTCAATAACAGCCTATGGGAACATTGCACCTTTCATTTGGGACTAAGTTTGTGAAAATCGGTTTAGCCATCTCTGAGAAAAGTGAGTGAGATTGTGTTCGTGTACACACACATACGCACATACACACACATACACACACAGACATTTGCCGAACTCGGCGAACTGAATCGAATGGTATATGTCACTCGGCCCTCCAGGTCTTCGTTAATAAGTCGGTTTTCAGAGCAATTGCAATACCTTTCTATTGAGAAAGGCAAAACAAAACTTATAAACTAATTTATTAACTATAATGAGAACTAATCGTTACAATTGGTTATTATTAAATTAAAATCATTAAATTTACTAATATGGTTATTATTTGGTTTAAGAAAAGAAGCTCTCGACTTATAAACAATCAATTGTTTTTAGCGCATTAGTGAAAATTTCCTATTTTTTCAGGTAATCATTGAAAATATTCAAGCTTCGTTGCAGTCAATTCCAGATAATTCGAAGACTCCTACCTGTGGCAGAGATATCATCACCGAAAAGTGACTTTTTACAGCCTGCGAGCAGATTTGGAAGATCAGAGGTAAAAATATTATATAGGATTGGTGTGACGCTTGACCCTTGAGGGACGCCTGTTTTAACGGGTAGTTTATTAGATTTACAATTCTGATAAGATACTTGTAAGGTACGACGAGTAAGATAAAATTTAATTATCTTTATTGTGCAAATTGGAAAATTGAAATTCCACATTTTGATAATTAATCCTGTGTGCCAAACACTGTCGAAAGTTTTTTCAATATTTAGAAGAGCAACTCCAATGGTATAATCCTTTGATATATTTGAATTTATCATGTTAGTTACTCTCACAAGTTGATGAATAGTTGAATGTGCAATGCTGATCGAGAAGAAAGATAGAATTTTCTTTGATATGTGACATCATTCTAATTTGGATGATATTTTCCAATAATTTCCTAATAGAAGAGAGTAAACTAATTGGTCGACAGCGAGATGTTTCTGCTGGATTTTTATCTGGCTTCAGAATAAGAATAACCTTGGAATTTTTCCATCTTTCAGGAAAGTATGCTAATTAGAAACATTTGTTGAATATTTTGACTAGATGTCTAAAGGTGATTTCTGGAAGGTTTTAAGAAGAAGATTAAAAATCCCAGCAAAACCTTGAACTTTCATATTTTTTAACTTATTCATGATAGATTTAATCTCATAGTTCAAATTCAACAATCTCGCCTAGAGACAATACTTGATTTGAAACATTTTCATATTTTTGTAAGACTTCGTTTATTGGCGCTCTCAAACATTGCATTCAAGTCGTCGTTACAGTTCGGTCGCGTTTCCATTTGCGTCGTTTAAAGTTTAACCGTGCGTGTTTTAATTTGTATTGTTTTCATTTATCATTGCTGCGTAAGTAAAACATGCCGTGCGCGATTAATAATTGTACAGTGAGTGACGACAAACATGTGTGGTACTGCCATGGATCATGCGGGAAAAAATTCCACGCTGCATGCGTTGGTGCTCAGAGGAATCATGAGCAAAGAATACTAACATACATGCTGCCAATATGCTACGAGTTCCAGAAGCGTCTCGTGATGGAGTTAAATTTCGATAAATTGTACAGACAACAACAAGAAGCCATCAACCTCAACAAGCTAGTTATGGAGTCGAATCACAAACTCACATCCACATTTAGCAACTTCAATGTCCGAGATGGATTTGAATGTATCGAAATGCTCTTAAACGAGTTGAAAGGCGAAATTAAAACAACTGCAGCTAATCATAATAACGCGGTTGCACACATAGCCAAAACCTCGGAGTTGTGGAATGAGCTGGCTGCTTCCAACAAAACTGGCAAAACTGATGTCGTTGCCACAAAAAATCACCTAACATCATTATTCGACATATCGATGAAAGCTACGAAAAACAACATCGCAGCCTATGTCAATGAACTGACCACCGATATGACACGCGAGTTGAAACAAATTTGTTCAGAAATTGAAAAGGTCAGTAGCGTGATAACTGACATGGCTAACAACTGTTCGGCTCAGAATATGAGTTATGTAAACCCAATATTTACGGATGATATTATCGATGAGTTAAAGCAAATTTCTAGTGCAGTAAACTCACTGGAACAAAAGACTGCTGCTTCACCCGCAACAGATTCCTCCCCTAGTTTAGAGGCTGAGATGTCCGTCGAGGCAGCCAGTAACTCAGGCTGGCGTTTCCTTGGCAACTCTAAGGTATGGAAGGCTGATTGGTCCGAATACGACGCACGTAAATTGCGTCGTCTCAATCAACAAAAAGCGGCGGAGAAAGCAAGAATAAAGAAGAAACGGAATGAACAGAGGCCCGCTAATGCACTTGACACCACCCGTAATAATAATACTAAGCGTCGCAAGAATCACGGTTACAAGCACCACACAATTTTCGACAAAAATAACGGATGTAATTACAACCACAGCAGATTTGCGTACCACGATAACAAACGCCGCGACATCGACAATCTTCCGTTGGATAGAGAGCTACTGGCTGAGGCAAAGAAACGTTTTTCGAGGCCACCTTCAACTTCGTTCAGACCTACCATTGCATTCCAGAGAGGCGATGTTTTAAACCCGTGCCCTACCGACCAACCTAGCACCTCACATCGAACAGCTGCTGCCACACCTATGTACCCCTCCGGAATTGGCGCCTGTCAGTGTTTTTGCCGCTATCGACGCGCTCATTAGAGCAAGATAATAATGAATTGACAAATCATATTGCGATTCAAGATTTAGAAGAGGTAGAGCTAGGTCTAATTAATTCCCATTCAACTGACACTTCTCCAAGAGAATCTCAGTCAAGAACAGAAATCTTGGTCTATTGCCAAAACTTTAACCGCATGAAAAGTGCAGCTAAGATGAATGTGATTCAAAACAAAATATTAGGTTGTCATTATTCCGTAATTTTAGCAACTGAGACTAGTTGGGACGAAACAGTGAGAAGTGAAGAAGTTTTCGGGAGCAATTACAATGTTTTTAGGGATGACCGTGATTGTCATGTATCTGGTAAGAAGTCAGGAGGGGGCGCTTTGATTGCGATTTCAGCAAAACTAAATGCAGAAGTTATCAAAATTATAAAATCAAAAGAATTCGAGCATGTGTGGGTGAAAGTACATGTTAAAGACGAAACTCACGTTTTCGCTTCGGTGTATTTTCCTCCAAATTTTGCTCGAAAAACGACTTACGAAAAGTTTTATCATGCTGCTGAATGCATTATTAATAGTCTTTCCCCGCACGTAAAAGTTCACATATATGGCGATTTCAATCAACGCGGTATTGATTTCATACCAGATGCTGATAATGAGAGCATCCTACTTCCTGTTGTAGGGGAAAATGAAACTTTGCAGTTCATTTGCGATAAATCTGCCAGTATAGGACTTAATCAAATAAATCACATAAGAAATCAGCGACATTGCTATTTAGATTTATTAATGACGAATATAGACGAAGACTTCTGTGTAACGGAATCACTTACTCCCTTATGGAAGAATGAAGCTTATCATACAGCCATTGAGTTTTCTATATTCTTGCATGTTAACGACAGACCTGGTGATAGTGAATTTGAGGAGGTATTTGATTGCGAGTCCGCTAACTATGAAAGCTTGAGGCAAAAAATTAATGCAATAAACTGGCAAATGATTTTAAGAAATGAAGAAAATGTTGAAGCTGCCGTAGACATATTCTACAAAATATTATTTGAAGTCATTCACGAAGATATACCATTGAAAAGAAGAAGGCGTCACTATAACTCAAAACATCCCATCTGGTTTAATAGAGAAATCAAAAATTTAAAAAATCGTAAGCAGAAAGCACACAAAATCTACAAAAAATGCAACAGCGAAGATAACTTAACAAACTATTTAAATCTATGCGATCAATTGAACCTTGCCATTGAAATCGCGTTTGAAGAGTACAATGCAAGAACAGAACGCAATATAAAAACTTGCCCAAAAAACTTCTTTAATTACGTAAAAACTAAAATAAAATCGGATTATTTCCCAACAGAAATGCATCTTGATGGAAAGGTAGGCGATAACTCAGAGGAAATCTGCAATCTTTTTGCAACATTCTTCCAGGAAGTTTACACTACATTTTCAGAGAAGGATCGAGAGCGTGAATACTTTTCATTCCTCCCAGAACTTTCAAGAGATATTAACATTAAACAGATAAAAGTACATACAATCATGGATGCCTTAAAAAACTTGGATAGCTCTAAAAGCCCTGGACCTGATGGCGTTCCACCGGTGTTTTTAAAAACTTTGTCAATAGAACTAACCGCTCCTTTATTTTGGCTTTTTAACATGTCTCTAGAATCAGGTTGTTTTCCTAAAACATGGAAAAGCTCTTTCCTAGTTCCAATTTTTAAAAATGGTAAGAAATCCGATGTGCGTAACTATCGTGGAATAGCTATCATCTCGTGCATTCCCAAGATTTTCGAGGCGATTGTAAATGAAAATTTATTCCACCAAATCAAGAACAGAATTACCCATGTGCAACATGGTTTTTTCAAAGGGCGTTCTACAAGTACAAATCTACTCGAATTCATTAACTACACATTAACAGCAATGGATAACGGAAACCACGTTGAAGCTCTTTATACAGATTTTAGCAAAGCATTTGATCGCATCGACATACCCATGCTACTTTTTAAATTAGAAAAAATGGGGTTTGAGCCAGAACTTCTTACATGGGTACAATCATATCTTACAAATCGTGAACAAGCTGTTAGATTTAAAGGGATAAAATCAATCCCAATTCAAGTTACATCAGGAGTCCCTCAAGGGTCTCATTTGGGCCCGCTATTCTTTATTTTATTTGTTAACGACATTTCCTTCATTCTAAAAAATGTAAAAGTTCTTATATATGCTGATGATATGAAACTATTTCTAGAAATAAGAAATGGTGAAGACTTTCAGACATTTCAAAACGAAGTAAATATATTTTATACATGGTGTAATAAAAGCCTGCTGAAACTGAATGTAAAAAAATGTAATTCCATAACATTGAGTAGAAAGAATAATATACAGAACAATAGAATCTTATTGGGAAATCAACAAGTAGAAAAGTGTGACAGAATAAGAGATCTAGGAGTTATTATAGATTCCAAAATAACATTCATAGATCATTATAACACAATAATTAACAAAGCAAACAGCACACTAGGTTTTATTAAACGCTTCTGCTATAATTTCCAAGATCCCTACACAATAAAAACATTATATGTAGCCTATGTGCGTTCAACATTAGAATATTGTAGTATAGTTTGGTCGCCTTTTTCAGCAACACATGCAAACCGGATAGAATCAGTACAAAAGCAGTTTTTGATGTTCGCTCTTCGTAAACTAGGTTGGACTGGACTACATTTGCCATCTTATGAAGCACGGTGCATGCTAATTGACATTCAAACCTTGAAAGATCGTCGTGAATTTTCTATGGTATCATTTGTAAACGACATTGTATCACATCGTATTGATTCAATCGAACTTTTATCGAAACTAAATTTTTATGCTCCTTCTCGACAACTACGTAACCGCAGCATCTTTTGTACAATTCGCCATCGCACCAATTATGCCAAGTTTGGCCCTTTAAACCAAATGATGAATATTTACAACAAACATTGCGAAAGCATTGACTTCACTATGTCGAAAACAAAACTTAAGCAGCAGTTTACAGTAAACCAAAATTTTAACTAGTGTTAAGTTAGTTTAATAATTATTGTAAGAAACCGGTCTACATCTGATTGACGACTTGAAATAAATAAATAAATAAATAAATAAATAAACTGCTGAGCAAATTTTAGAGTTTTTTCCTCGTTTGTAAGAAGTATGTGGTCACCTTCCTTCAAAGCTGGAATTAGTTTCTGAGGCTTCTGAAGAACCTTAGAAAGTTTCCAGAAAGGTTTAGAATATCGCTTGATTTGTTTCGCGAAATTTTCAGTTCTCAAGAGTGGGAATCTATGCTTAATTTCTTTTTATAGATCCAGATAGTTAAATTTCATAGCAGGATCACGAGAACGTTGATATTGACGTCTTCAAACATTCTTAAAACAAATAAGAAGTTGAAGATCGTTATCAATAACACTAGTTTACAAAATAAAAAAAACTGAACTTCAATATTCGAACACCATTTCTAATGTAAAATTACGTGCTGAATCCGAAAATTTGGGGCCTAAAAAATTTACAGTAGAACAGTTTTCGAGTTGCAGTGAAAAAAATGAATTTTATCTTTAAAATTAAAAGTACGTTCAGTAAAATCCAAATATCTTCGGTTGTAGCGCATCGATATGAAGTACTATTAAAGGCAATTGAATGCATTTTCGATCGTTAGAACATTTTGTTGTAAAGCGACTACTGGTTCTGACATCATTTACGAATCTATTGAACGTTCTCTTAATTTTTCGTAATTTTTTAAAGAAAAATTAGTATGTGATCAATATTTTCGGCAAGATAAAGCAATCATAAAAATTATATTTTTATGGGAAATTAAAGCCTGGCCATAACCATTGAAAATAAGCTTGTTAGTTTGAATCCGATGAAAAGTACGAAAGTTATTCATTTTTTTGTAAAATGGCAATTTTTTGTTTCTCTGGGTCAACTTATTGAACCGTCTCGATTCCAATTTTTTCTAAGGTTTGTTTAATAATATATAAGGAACTTTCTGTCACAATTCTGTTAAACAAGTAAATGGGAGAATTGGGGGGGGGGGGGTAATATTCGAACTCGTTTATCCAAATGATTAAAGACTTCTAATTTCAGGCTCTATGAAATTATAAGTCATCGAATGATTGGTATGCAATACTGCGTGTAATATTTACAAGTGTATTGCATAAAATAACACTCTGATGATACAAAATTTGTTGTAAACTAAACCCGCACACGTTATAAAATTCGTATTTTGAAACGCTAGCTGCTCAATTGGGTTTTGTACAATGTTAATACAAACTATACGAATCCGTAGAAATATGTGATACTACATACGTCAAGTATTATAACATTAACAATTTGTAACACTTTTAATTTGTGTTCCTTCCTAGAACATCTAGCAGTTCGTGTTTTGAAACTATGTAGGACATCGAACAAGACTTATTTTAGGTTTAAAAACTCAAAATCTGAACTTAACAATGCACTATGGTCCCAAAGCTGTATTTAGGAAGACAAAACTGTTTGCGCCTAAACCGTTGGTTTTAGATATATAGTATCTTCGGCAAACTTTCTTAGAACTTTCTTGCCGATTTTTTTATATTAGTTGAATTAGAGTGGTCCTTGTGGTTAGGGTGTTCAAAGTATCAACTTCTTAAATATGTAAAATTCAGCTACATAATGTTCTACAAAGTTATAAATCAATCAAATTGAAGCAACTTTTCTGAAAAAACTATGTGGCTATCTCTAATGGTTCATGTGTTATGATTTTTGCAATATTTAGGGTAGGGTGGCTCTTTAAAAAATGGTTTTCTATTAATATCTTTTTATGTGTTAATTTCTCGCTAATACTTTGTTCTATAGGTTTTTAGAACTTTTGTAAATACACATTTTTGCCGAAGCAATGAAGTTTCTATCTCTTTTGTTTGCATAGTTACAGGCGATTTTCAAAACAAAAATGGTTTTTTTCAAAGCTATATATCTTCCAACATTGTAAATGGATTTTCAATCTTTTAATTTCATTTGAAAAATCGAAACTTTTGTAGTTTTTGGTGAAAAAGCTGGGAGAGCGTTATTTCTGTAAAATAAACAATTAATTTTTTGAAAATGGTGTATTTTTCAACAAAATTCGTTCATAACTTTTCAAATAGACGAGATAATAACTTTGTTACTTCAGCAAAAATCTTCGCCATGCAAAGTTCTAAAAGTGCTGCAAACAAAGTATTTACGATAAATAAATGTATGAAGTGACAAATGAAAAATAGTGATTTTAGAGGTCACGTTTTCATCGCTCAATCTCTTATGGTAAAATCAACTGAGAAATAGTCATTGAGTGTGATAATACCGAATGGCATGGCAATTCTATTGGATTTGTAAACGTTTTTGAAAGAACAATCTACCATACATCTATATAGTACAGTGGATTTACAGTAGAGCTGCAAACTATCGTTAATTCTAAATCGCCCAACAAAAGTTATCTATGCTCACTTAAGTAAATCCTTTTTGGTTTGGACTAGTGCTCAAAACGAGTGTTAGAAAGAAAATGTTTTAGTTCACGTCTTGTTATGTTAAAATAAAATCTTGAAACGAGTTTGTTATTCATAGCAGCGGAAATTATTGTATGCTTTTCCAACATTTATGCAATGTTTGAAAGTATAAATTAATTATCGACTATAATGACGGCTGTGGGTAAGTTAAGGAAAGATTCTCAATTTTTTGTTACTTCAAAATAAATAAAAGTAAGAGGTCTGAAAATCGCTAACCGTGAACTGGTAAAATAACTCATAAAGCATAATTCCCTAGCATCTATATAATGCATGATGACGGTACTTGCTTTATTGGTCCCGTAATAGATATCTTTTATTTAGAGTTTACTATAGTACGCTATTAACACTATTGTGAATTCACGCTAACATGTAGTTGTACGGTAAATTATTGTGTTTTCAAACAGTGTCACATATTCAATAGATTTTCATTATAACACACATTGACTATTTCTCAGTTGATTTTACCATAAGAGATTGAGCGATGAAAACGTGACATCTTAAAATCACTATTTTTCATTTGTCACTTCATACATTGATTTATCGCAAATACTTTGTTTGCAGCACTTTTAGAACTTTGCATGGCGAAGATTTTTGCTGAAGTAACAAAGTTATTATCTCGTCTATTTGAAAAGTTATGAACGATTGTTGTTGAAAAATACACCATTTTCAAAAATTAATTATTTATTTTACAGAAATAACGCACTCCCAGTTTTTTCACCAAAAACTACAAGAGTTTCAATTATTCAAATGAAACTAAAAGATTGAAAATCCATTTGCAATGTTGGAAGATATATAGCTTTGAAAAAAAAACCATTTTTGCTTTGAAAATCGCCTGTAACTATGCAAACAAAAGAGATAGATACTTCATTGCTTCGGTAAAAATGTGTATTTACAAAAGTTCTAAAAATTTCTAGAACAAAGTATAGAAAACCAATTTTTAAAGAGCCACCCCACCTTAAATATTGCAAAAATCATAGCACATGAACCATTAGAGATAGCCACATAGTATTTTAAGAAAAGTTGCTTCAATTTGATTGATTTATAACTTTGTAGAACATTATGTAGCTAAATTTAACATATCTAAGAAGTTGATACTTTGAACACCCTAACCACAAGGACCACCCTAATTTAACTAATATAAAAAAATCGACAAGAAAGTACTAACAAAGTTTGCCGAAGATACTATATATCTAAAACCAACGGTTTAGGCGCAAACAGTTTTGTCTTCCTAAATACAGCTTTGGGACCATAGTGCAATGATTTGAAGAACGTAAAATATTTTGTACATACGGTACATCATAGAAGCCAATATGAATCCAATATAATTTCGAATTATAAACTTCTAGACGTTTTAATAACGTAAAATAAATTGTTATTAGAACAAAACGTGACGAAATAGGTCATGATTCGTGACGCTATTGTCCGAATTTAGCATTTTGCACATTCATAAGCTTCCGATGGGTGTATCAAGGCATTGCCGTTTACAATGTGTTTTGTACATATACGATTCTGTACATGTAAATATTATGCGTATTTTTTAATGCCGAATTTTTGATGACATCACTCCACTGAGGCTGAAATTATTGTTATCAGAAGTCCTTAATCATTTGGATAAACGAGTTCGAATATTAGCCCACATTAAATTCTTTAAAAATTCTTCCATTTACTTGTTAAACAGAATTCTGACAGCCCCTCATATATTATTAAACAAAGCCCCAGAAAAAATTGGAATCGAGACGGTTCAATAAGTTGACCCAGAGAAACAAAAAATTGCCATTTTACAAAAAATTGAATAACTTTCGCAATTGTCGTCGGATTTAAACTAACAAGTGCTTATTTTCATTGGTTATTAGCAGGCTTTAATTTCCCATAAAAATATAATTTTTAGGATTGCTTTAAATATTGACCACACTCTCATTTTTGTTCAAAAAACGACGAAAAATTAAGAAAAAGTTCAATAGATTCGTAAATAACGTCAGAACCAGAAGTCGCACTAAAACAAAATGTTCTAACGATCAAAAGTACATTCAGTTACCTTTAATTCAACCTAATAATACTTCATATCGATGCACTATAACCGAAGATATTTGGATTTTACTGAACTTTTAATTTTAAAGGTAAAATTCATTTTTTCATTGTAACTCGAAAACTGTTCTACTGTAAATTTTTTGGACCTCATTTTCGGATTCAGCACACGATTTTACATTGAAAATGACTACTAGCTTATTTAGTTCAGAAATGCTGTAAACTAGTGTAATAGGAGTATTAAATTTTATGTGTTGTTGGTACTGATAAATTTCTAGCATCAACTATAGAAGCACTTAAATTTTGTAATGTGGTATCAATTTTGTAAATCATGATCATGATTTAAATTATTCTCAATATAAGTTTTGTATCTATCTCAATTCGCTTTGTGAACACTGAGCTAATGGGATTGGAGCAAGTGAAAAAGTTACTGGAAGGTGTTCAGAATCAAGCTCAGCATGTGTAATTAATTCGCTACAAATGTTACTTTGAGCTGTCAAAACTAAGTCAATTGTTGATGGATTAGTAGGTCAATTCGGGAACAAAAATTGAATAATAATCAGCAGAGCAAACATTAAAAAGTAGTTGCAATTGCTTTGAACATTATTTCAAGGGTTTAGCGTCAAAAGCACCGATTATAAGAAATTTCGAGTGGTTTCTTGTGAGTTTTTGTAAGACTTCTTTCAAGAAATTAGTGTGTTCGCCAGTGCACTGAAAAGGCAAATACGCTGCAGCAATAAAAATGATACCAAGAATGGTTTCTACTTCAATATCCAAACTCTCGATCACCTTAGTGTCAAGAGACGGCAAGACACGATGTTGGATTCTGCGATTACCCACTTTTGCGAATCCTCCGAGTTTCGGCAGATTCTGGAGATAACAAGCCTTCAGTTCTCAAGGATTCAACCACAACCTAAGTGGCTAACGTGACAGCTACAGAAGTTTCGGTTGCTGATGTGGCTTATTAATATTCATTCTAGGCTTTGGTGGCTACAGCGGTTGTCGTCATAGAGAACGAAAGTGTTTTTTTTCCGTTCGTGCGCTTTTAGAATCGGGCTCGGAAAGCAATTTCGTGACTGAGCCATTAAAGAGGCATATACCTTTTTTGACGTGTTTTCTGAATCACATTCGACAAAAAATTAAAGCACCCGACCGGGTTGACCAATGTAGCTTCTTTCATCGTGCAATATAATTCGCGAATGAATTTTAATGTATGAAATTCAGTTTGGGGGGGGGGGGGGGGGTGGTTGCTAAAATGCTAAAATTTATTATGAGTTTGATAAATTATTGAAAATTCATAAACATAAGTAGTCTAACAAATGTCATTCCAGGCAACAAACAAGGAGAGTCAACATGGAACAGTTTTAAAACCTCTATAGATTATTTTCTTGTATAATATGTCAATGGGGTCAAAAAATGTGAACTTTTAAAGTGGGATAAATGTTCGGAAACTTTTTCAACAATCAAGATCACATAAATTCAAAATCCTTAACTTTGAAGGTTTGGTAATTTCAAGAAGTTTTCCAATAAAAAACAGCGCATACTTTGATATGAAAAATTTAGCGATTAATTCTCCATTAATTCTCCATATTATCTAATGGAGAATTAAGCCTTTAAAAAAGTGAGATACTTGGTGCCTTCCGCAAAATTGATGGTAATGCCA